>NC_056743.1:783803386-783990886 GCF_019279795.1 Protopterus annectens
AAGAAATACAAAGAAAAACTGCAGCAATTAATGAAAAAAAGTAAAGAAAAGAGAAAACTGACAATGGTAAAGTCACTTCTTTACACGGTGATACTAAAATTATGTAAAATAATAATGAATGACATATGCATATGTTAGGCAAACACAAAAGGAGCAGTACAGAGTCATCTGACATTGTGTGGGGCAAAATGATATTTAGTATTTAGCAGATGATGTTCAGGGGCAGCTGTAACTGTCGTTAACTGCAACCAATTCAAGATGGTGTATTATATTAAATCCTAACATGAAAAAAAACATGTCCAGTTTAGAACAGGAACTTGCATTGCAAGTTTTCTACTGTATATCATGTCTCTACCTTATGAATACTCTATTTCTGTCTTTTTAACTATGTAAATTATATTATTACTAAGCTGTTATGGAAAATAGCATTCCAGTCTTAAAATAGTATTGTACCTGATGTTACTATCATCTGTTTGGTGGAGCTTATCTCCCCGGGCCTCTACTGAAAATGGACATATATCCAGTTGAACTAGTCCACTAGACCAGTCAACAAATGTAAAATAAAATAAATAAAATAAACAAAAAGTTTAGTTTGTATGTATTTATGCCACCTAAAGAAAGAAACTGTTAAGAAAAGTGCATATCACAGTAGTCTGTAAAGTTGGAGATTTAAGAGTGGGGTGTAAGAAGACTTACACATACTAAAGGCAATCTGAAAGAAGTGAATGTGGGTTGGAAAAATATGTTTTATCAGATGATTCAGATGGGTGCTGGACAAGTTACAAAGCAAGAGCAGGACACTGAATAGAAAGATTATATGGTAGTACTCAGAATGAATGCTAGTTTAATCACACAAAGACATTAAATGATGGGAAAGTTTCTTGTAAAACTTGATCTTACTTGTGCTTTAAACATGATCTAAATAAAAAGGAATGCAGAAAAATGTAATCTAAATATAAAAGACTAGTAAAGAACAATTTCAGTAAAAGAAATATATGAAATGTATTTAAAAAGATGGAAGATGTAATATGGAAACACAATGGTAGCAAAATAAGGAAAATTAGATACAATGCCTTTATTACAGGTTCATAGGTGTGTACTAGGCTAATGGCCCTGGAGCCCTTACAAGCCTAGCCCATAGGATTACCCTGGCATCGTGCCAACCGACCTTAGTTCCCAGTGCCTCTGTCGAGTAGAGCCACTGGAGTGATCCCAGGGGTGAATTTTCTACTTCCCATTCAGTTGCCAAGATTTCTCTTGAAGAGGGCCAGTGAGGTGCTCTGTTTGACTTGTATGGGAAGTCTATTCCACAGCATGGGCAGTCTCTGGGTTTTGAACCTGTCCCTCCAGTATGTTCTGTTGACTGTGGTAATGAAGATGAAGTTGAAGTCTCTGGAGTGTGTGGTGTGGAGGGATTGGGATTGCTTTAGATGTAGCATTTCTAACAGAGCTGGGTCAGACATGGCTTTGTACGTCAAGCAGAGATCGCCTCTAAGTAGGAGATATGAGACAGAGAATAGTTAGGAGTTTTTTGAGTCTGTCCATACAGGACAAGTGTTTAAGGCCTAGGATCCTCTTTGTGAGGTACTTTTGCAGCCTCTCCAGTTGCAGGTACATGCCAAATGGGGCATTGTACGCTTATGACTGGCCTAATGAGGGAAGAGTAGAGGGAGACTATGACTTCTTTTATTTTTCATATATATATATATATATATATATATATATATATATATATATATGTATATATGCATATATATATATATATATATATATATATATATATATATATATATATATATATATATATATATATATATATATATATATATATATATATATATATATATATATACACACACACACACACACACACAGGGTCTATATTAGATCACCGAACGCTAAAAGCAAACGGTGATTAATCGACCCTATGTAAGCGAATGGGGAAAAAAATTGCTGTTCCAACAAAAACTAAATAAATAAATAAAACACTTTAAATATTACATTAAGTGAGGGGCTTCGCCCCCACACCCCCCCCCCACTTAAATATACCAACTCCGAGACCGCACTACAGTGCCGAAACTCACTTAAAAGCCACTTCGATATTTTGCCATTTCAGGCTTTTGAGTTCGACCAAGGACACATTCGAAAGAATTTGTCTTCGGTCTTCTAATAGGGAACCATTTTATATATATATATATATATATATATATATATATATATATATATATATATATATATATATACATACACATATATATATATATATATATATATATATATATATACATACATATATATATATATATATATATATATATATAAACATACATATATAAATAGATAGATATATATAGATATATATATATATATATATATGTAAATATGGATTTGTATCACTTCAACTAAAGACCATTTCATGGACACCCATTTCACTGCCTAAAGACCATTTCACGGACACCCATTTCACTGAGACAAAATCACCTAAAGTTCATTTCACCTAAAACTCATTTCACTGACAAGTAGTACTCTAAGGTAAGTCAAAGGTGTATGTCCTTTTCCCCACTGTAGTGCTATCCTGGTGTTAGTATATATAGTTGGGGGCGTAGCCCCCCCTACCTAGTTTGCCTTTACCAAATAATGTAAAACAAAACCAGGCAACATAAAACCAAATTAAGTGGGGGGCTGCGCCCCCACCCTAACTATATTTAATAACACCGGATCGCACTACAGTTGGGAAAAGGACATATACCTTTGACTTGCCTAAGAGTACTACTTGTCAGTGAAATGAGCTTTAGGTGAAGTGATTTGGTCTCAGTGAAATGGTCTTTAGGTGAAGTGATACGAATCCATGCATATATATATTCCTTATGTAACATAGTTAAGAAAAAAAACAAATACTTAAGTAATGTTAAAAAAATAAGAAAATAAAAATCTTACAGCCAAGAAGAAATTCACGTTAAGTACATTCAGTTTATGGAAAAGTTAAAATAATTGAATATATAGAAAAAACTGACAGGTTAAGAAAAGTGCACAAAAAAACATAGGCAGAAAGCAAAGTTGTGCAAATTAATTAGTCTAAACAGTAGACCCCCAAACAGAATACTGCTGTAGTACCACTTGGCTAAATGGAACACATCCTGCCAAGGATGTTGGCCATTCTGACAGTCTATTAAAGGTTTGGGCACATTCTTCTCACACGAAGTCTGCTCAAGCACATAAGCATGTGGGTTGCAAGAAGGATAGTGCCAACATTCAGGGCTTCCTTGCCCTAAAAAGAGAGGTTGAAGCCTAATGCTCTAAAAAAAATAAGTAATAAAATGTCATGTCAGAAAAAAAGGAGCAAATCTGGAAAGGATCCCATTCCTGTCAGCGGAAGATAGGAAATTAATTTATCATCTGTTATGGTAAGTTTACTTACACAACTGTACTACAGTCACCAAAGGAAATACAGTTGATCTGACTCTTCTGAAATCTTCTGAGTTTGTCCAAGCAGTACCTGAGACACCAGTGGACATAAAGAGGACACATAATTCCCTCTCCCTGTTTTGGAGATCAGAGAAGAAAACAGGTAGATAGTTTGATTCAAAGTAAACTCAAACAACTCCTGGCATGAAGGCAGATTTGGTTCCAAGACTCACTCCATCTTTACGGAAAAAAGGGAAAATGGCCAGACAAGTGAGTAGCAAGCCTTCTTGTCTTTAAAGCTAAAGTCTGAGGAATTTTTTTCCCCTGACTGAATTATTTTATATATTTTCTGACATTGTTTTATGTTTCTAATCTGTCCTGAAACTGTTTTTTCCCCTCCCTCCCTATTCTTGTAGTGCTGTTATTTTTCCTCACCTCCCACCCTATTCTTGTAGTGCTGTTATAGTTGGTGGATTTGCAGTTGCCCAGCCCCTACTTTAAATTTGATCTGAGACAACCCTCCCAGTTTGGTGTTCACTCTACTTAACACAGAGAGAACATCTGAGAAGGCCAACCCACTTAGTTTCTTAACCTTGAAATTTTCTTCTGCTCCTCCTTCCTCTCTCCTTGCACTTCACTAAAAAAAAATAAAAAATAATTGCACTTTATTTTGCTTTCACCTCTTGTATTTATTCTGCTGCATTTATTACTGCTTGGTAGTAGCCTGGTTAAATTCTAACTGTTATTCTAAGCCTTTTGGTTTAAGCACGTGGGCTTCAGATCAGTTATTTTACATTAAGGTTTGTGGTTTGCACTCTTGTGGGAGGACAGGCTAGATTCTGCCCTTCTGAGCTGGGAATTTCTGGTTAAAGGATTATTATACCTGTTTATCTTAACTGTTTCTGAAATTGGTGGGCTTTGTTTGCTGTAGCATAGACTAGATTCAAGCATGCTGAATCTAGCTTTGTTTGTATAACTTGAACACTAATCCAGGCCGTCTTTTTTGGAGAAGGTTCCCCTGCACCCTAGTGGCATGAGTGTGCAGTTAGAACTTGTCTGATTGAAGACTGCTGAAACAGAGCTCAATTTTCAGCTTCTTAACTGGTTAATTGGGTATTTTGTTTAAATCAGTTTGCGCGTTTTCTATTGTTATATAAATAAAATTGCACTTTATTCATCTGCTTTTACTATACTTGTGTTTCTTCCTACTTTATTGCATTTATTCTGCTGCATTTATTACTGCTTGTTACTAGCCTGATTAAACTGTAACTTATTCTAAGCCTTTGGTTGAAGCACCTGGGCTTCAGACCAGTTGTTTTACATTAAGAAGGTTTGTGGTCTGCACCGTTGTAGCAGGACAGGTAGCTTACATCCTTCTAAGTTGTGAGTTGCTGATTAAAGGCTTAGTGTCTGTTATTCTAAAAGTGTATTAGTTCTGGTTTAAGCACTTGGGCTTCGGGCCAGTTATTTTACATTAAGAAGGTGTGGTCTGCACTCTTGTGGGAGGAGAGGGTAGATTCTGCTCTTCTGAGCTGGGAGTTTCTGGTTAAAGGCTTATTTGTGCCTGCTTATTTGAACTATTTATTTCTGAAATTGGTACGCCTTGTTTGCTGTAGCATAGACTAAATTCAGACCTGCTGTATCTAGCTTTGTTTGTATAACTTGAGCACTAATCCAAACCATCTTTTTTTTGGAGAAGGTTCCCCTGCACCTAGTGGCAAGAGTGTGCAGTTAGAACTTGTCTGATCGAAGACTGCTGGAACGGGGTTCAGTTTTTAGCTTTTTATTGGTTAATTTACTTAAATCAGTCTGCTCAATTGCTACTGTTATATTAAAAAAAATACACTTTTCACATTGCCGCATAGCTAGGGTTAAACTATTCCTGGCACCATAAAGTCTACTCTTCAAATTTCCCCTTAGAACTAGCCTTTTTTTTAGTTTTAGCACTCAAATCTGTTTCGAGCTCAGCACTTGTTCAGAACTCGTTGTAAGCACTAAATAAGCTACAAATTACTACCAACACTCAACTTTCCTCACTTGTCTAGAGGAAAACAGTTTTTAGTACTTAACAAATAAGAACCCATCCAGGCATGTCTAAGGGTCAGCTCCCAGTGTTTTCTCCTGTCTACCTGATGAATCTTGTCATCCTGGGGCAATGCAGCAATTGCCTCATGTACACAGACAACCCTCTCCTCCTACCACCCAACACTACAACCTGTGAGAGATGCACTTACATAGCCAAACTGGAAGCAAAGCTCTCTTCACCTAAGACTGGACTAGACAGTCAAGAGGAGAAGGTAAACACTTGCACCACACCATACTCATCACACAGTCCCTCAAACCCTACACCACCAAAACACATACATAGCAACACAAATACACACCTACATTCGCGGAGGCTCTCAATAAAAATCTCCTCAAGCAACAGAGGACTCAAAACAGAAACTTAAGCAACCTCCACCACCCAACAAAACCCAAATGACACAAAGCCGACAAACTCAGTGTGCCACTCAACCACAGCACATAAGTCAAAACAACATGCCCAACACACTAGTCATAGGTGACTCTATAGTCAGGCACACTGATGTTCCACTCACCAGGCTAAACAAGGAGAAAGTTACTGTCAGCTGCCTGTCAGGAGCCAGGATCCACCACGTAATGCACGCATTCAGGTCACTCCACAACAAGTACAAATACGACCGTCATTGTCCATGTTGGTGTGAATGGCCTGAGACGTACCTCCCAGGACTACATGAAGAGAGATAGAGGAGTTCTCCAATCTTGTAGCCCAGGCAGGTATGGCCCTAGCCCTGAGCAGCATCCTGCCATCACCCAGAATGATACCACAAGTACAAGGACAAAATGATTGACTTCAACAATCGGCTAAGCTTCTGGTGTCATTCTAGGGGGATCCAGTATCTGTCTGCCTGGGATGACACGATGCTTTGCCAGAGATGGCCTGCACCTGTTGCCCTTGGGATTCCAGACACTGGCTAAGGCTCTTGCCACCCCTACAGTGTCTTTTTTAGGCATGGTTCAAATGACAAATTCACCACCGTAACAGGTACAAGCAAGCAAAATCTGAGGGTAATGCTACTCAGTACTAGAAGTCTAAACCTCAAAATGCATTCACTCAAGGCACTCCTTAAACTGGAGAACACTGACATCTGTGCAGTGACAAGAGCCCTGGTGCAAAGCTCCAGAGAGCACCCCTGCATTACTAGGCTATAATTCATACCACACCTTTCGGCCACCTAACCTGGACCAAAACACTAAAGGTGGAGGTGTGTCCATATTCATTAAGGATATCCACACCTCCAGGTTAGTTGCTCAGCATATTGCATCCAAGATTATCCAAGTGCAACTAACTCTGGGCAAGACCGCAATCCAAACTGCAACTTGCTACAGAACCCCCACCATGCCCCAGGATTCCCACTCCTCATTTTTTGATACACTGGAAAATATTAGGGTGCAACCAAACACACTCATAATGGGTGATTTCAACTACCCCACCATTAACTGGGAAAACTACTCGTGTACTAACTCTTTTGCTCAATGTTTTATGGAATTCATAAACTCCAATGCCTTGGATCAACTTATCCACACCCACACCAGGGACAGCAATATCCTAGACCTGGTCATTACCAACATAAGGGACAAGTGTTCCACACCAGAGGTCAATTCCTCGTTGGTCAGATCCGACCACAAGCTAATCACTGTAGACATCCACATCCCGCCCCTAACCTCCATTAGAGAAACCAACATAAAAAATTTCTTCAAAGCCAACTTCACACTTAAGACAGAAGTGGCAAACTTCACAACACCCATGCAGAAGGACAACAGAGGTATGAATGCTAAAGCCTAAACAAATGCACTTTATAAACACTTACACAAATGCATGGATCATGCTATTCCTAACAAAACCAAGATGCTATCCTCCAAAAAAGGAAGCCAATCTGGTGGTCCCCTGCCATAAACAAACTCTACAACAGAAGAAAGAAACTGTTGCAGAAAAGAGTAAAATCCCATGATTGGAGGAACTCCCTGGTCAGCCACAGTAAGAAGCTGAGATCCCTCATAAAATCCTCCAAAGCTAGTTATGAAAACAAAATCTCCACGGTCTCTAAATACAACCACAAAGCATTCTATAGCTATGTCAAGAATCTCAATAGCAACACTTAGATCTGTTCTGAATTACAGCACAATGGCACTAAATAAAAAGAACCAACTGATATTGCCAACATCCTGGCAGATAGGTTCAGTGCTAACTTTATCCCTCTCTCACCCCCTAAAGGGCCCATCTCTATAACGGAAGAATGCAGAGTTCCTGTAATCACGGCTACACAGGTAAAAATCACACTCTCCAAAGCCAAGAACACAGCATCCATGCGACCTGACAACATCCCAGGCTGCGTTCTACACGAACTACAGAATGAACTGGCACCCCACCTAAGCACCATGTTCAATCATAGCCTCACCTCAGGCTTTGTGCCCACTGAATGGCGCACAGTGACGGTTATCCCACTCCACAAAGGGGGAGCCAACACAGACCCCGGGAACTACCACCCCATTAGCCTAACGAGCCTGGTCTGCAAGGCCATGGAATGTATCATCATGGAACTTATAAAAAAAGACACTGGGAATCTCCAAACTCTGGACCCCACCTACTTCGGGTTTGTAAAAGGCAGATCATGTCTCCTAAACCGGATAGACCTCTTTGAAGCAGTCACCGAAGCAGAAGACGAGGGTAAGGTGGTTCACACAGCCTATCTATATCTCACCAAGGCTTTTGACACCATCCCCCACTGTGGAATTATAGATAAACTCATTAAACTAGGTATAAATCCCTATGTCACAAGATGGGTTACCAAATGGCTCACTGACAGAACCCACACTGTGAAAGTAGCAGACTCCAAATCTGACTTCAGACCAGTGACAAGTGGAGTACCACAGGGTTCAGTCCTGGGTCTTCTGTTTGGTATCTACTTTTCTGGAGTACAGGCTAACACAGAAGGTGTTTGGCTAACAAAGCTCACCGATGACTGCAAACTAGGAGTCATAATCAAAACTCCTAAAGATGTGGGCATACTACAAAAGGGCTTCACCGAGACAGATGCCTGGTGTCAAAGCCATGGCCTCAAGCTCAATGCCAAAAAGTGCATTGTCATCCCCTTTGGTAAAAACTCTGTACCCATGAGCTACCACATAGGTGGTTGTCTAACACCGAAAGTGTGATAAGAGACCTTGGGACACAGGTGGATAGTAGTCTTTCCTTTGATAATCACGTCGCCACAGTAGTCAGGAAATCCTTCTAAGTGGCACACCTCATCACAAAAGGTTTCTCATCCAGGGAAAAAAAAGGTGAATGTTCCCCTCTACTCATCAATCATTAGATCCATTATAGAGTACAACACCCCTTTTAGTATGTACCTCACAAGACATCTACAACTGGAAAGGCCACAGAAATACCTCACAAAGAGGATTACTGGCCTCAAACAGATGCCCTACACAGACCATCTCAAAAAACTCCAACTTTACTCCGTCACATATCGCCTACCAAGAGGCGATCTCTGCCTAACATACAAAGCAATGTCAAACCCAGAGCTGTTGGACATGCTCCACTTAAAGAAATCCCAATCCCTCTGAGCTACACACTTTAGGGACCTAAACTTTGTCACCAAAATAAACAGAACATGCTAGAGGGATAGACTCCTGTCCCACAGACTTCCCATACTCTGGAACAAACTACATATCTATAGCAAACAAAGCTCCTCATTAACACTCTTCAAGAAAAATCTTGATGACTGGTTGGGAAATAGGAAATTCACCCTGGGGATCGCCTCTGTAGCTCTGCTCAACAGGGGCACAGGAAAATAATTTTCTTGGGTGGTGAAAGCCAGGATACTTTTTTGGCTAGGCTTATAAAGGCCCTAGGGCCAATAGCCTAATACCTACCTATGAATAAGCAAAACAGTTTTTCAGGTAGAAAACAGCAGGGAAGAGCTAGCTGCAATTTCAAATAGAGGGAGAATCAGCTTCTTAAACATAAAATTAAGATCCAAGGGTACAGCCACCTGATTTCTCAGTAGTCTTATATGTAAACTCCCTTTCTCAAACCATACGGCTTTCAAAAAAAAATAAAGGAAATGGGGTAATATAATGTCAGAAAAGCTGGCTGAAAAGTGCAAGAAAAGCTTAATTTGAGCAATTCACCCAGGTAATGAAGAACACACACAGACCCACCATGCATGAAACGAAATACGGTCTCTATTACTGCACTAACATGAAAATCTTTTTCATTTGCTAAACATGATTTCCTAACAGCAAGCTTTCTGGTCTCTAATACTTGGTGCAAGTCCACTGAAGAGAGTTACTTCAATTGGACCAGAAACCTATTGACCAGAAGTCCTATAGGTTGAGAATATTTAGGTGGATGAGGGATCCATTATCCTGTTTTACTAAACGTTTTTGTTAAATGCCCTGTGCCCAAGAGCATGAACATGAAGAACCAATGTTATCTGGGCACAAAAGGGGTTACCAGACATATCTTTCAAGAGAAAAGGCTGATGGCAGAAGGAAACACTCTCTGCGGGGAAGTAAGCTACAATCAAATAAGTGTCCAGAAAGTTCCACTTGACAATTCAACTCAAAGCCAAGTCACCTTTAAAGTTTAATGATTTGAGGTCAGAGCAGACAGTACAATGTTCAAATGTAAGCACGAAGCACACTGTGTCAATATGCAAGTATCATACCTGAAGTATGAATCTTTAATGCCTGGCTTTACTGATTTGACTGACTGTAGGCAGAAATTTACCAGAAAATCAAAAATTTTACAAGAGCTGTGTTAAAATATGAAAAAAAATGAGGGACATTCTACAAAATTCTGGACTGACATGAGGGTAATGGCACAACTGAAGACAATGGTGAGAATGACACGTATTAATATTTTTACAGCGATGCCTGCAGTGTTCCACTAGATATTTTTAACATTTCGGGCTTTGTGATTTGTGTGGAGCAACATGAAATACTTTAATGTTTGGCAACTTACTTGTCTAGAGGAGAAATAATATTACATAGCCATCAAACAGTGTGGCTCCAACTGATGGATGTGAGGGTTGGGTTTGGATTAAAGTAACTGACTTTCTTGTCATTTTTAGAGTTTAATATGACTACATATTTTTTGCAGGACCGGTATGCATTTGTGAGAGGCAACATTGATTACTTAAATGGACACCCATTATTCACAGACATATTCAGTATAATCGCTGGGACTGTTTGCGGAGGAATGAGTAGCTGTCTGCTGCTGTTTGGTTATCATTCTTTTTTTTCCAAAACTAATGTGATTTATGTGAAGTAACGTGCAACATTTTAATGTGCAGCAACTGTTTGGGTAAGAAGTAAAATATTACACTCAATCTTCTTTTATCACAGTCTGATGTCTAAATAGCCATAGAAGTGGCTATAACTGCTTGATGGGACTTGTCTGGATGACTGTTAAACTGAGCAACTGTCAAAAGGGTCAGTTAACAGTCATCTCCTAAAAAATAAGGGCTAGAAAGGATCACAGAATGCTAGACCTTCAAAGCTTCTGGGGGCAGATGTCTCCCACACTCAAAGACTGTAAAAGTGGATTATGACTTGGGGCTTATGAGTCACCTCTGTCCTGAATCCGACATGCAGCTCATACGTGTACACAGAAGGTTATGTTACTTATACGGGGGACTGGGGACAATGTTATTAAACATTCCGCCAAAAAATCAATCAACATTGTATCTTTTTCTGGACTGGGGACAATGTGGTCATTATTTAACTTTCCTCAAAATTTCACAGGAGTGCATAGAGGGTCACACCACAGCTTGTACAGGAGCAATGCATTTTCTAGAAGTAGCAAGCTGGAATTATTGCTGGATTTTTTTTTCCATTTTCCTCACAATCAAACGTCTCATGCATATACAGGTGGCAATCCTTTGGGGAGAGTAAAGAAACATGCTGTTTCATGTTAGCAAGCATGTTATGCATTCACTCTGTCATCAGTTTTGTCTCAGTCTGACATCAGAAGGGTGAACAGTAGGTGGCGGTCTTTTGGGGGTCAGGAGTTAAGAAACATGCTGCAACATATATGACAGCAAAAGCAGCTTGAAATATATATCTATGGGCATTTGTGCCTTAATTTTCATACCAATTTAACACTAGAGGAGATACACAGAATATGACTACATATTTTTTGAGGAGGAGGAGGAGAAGTACTATTCCCAGATATTTTATACATCTCCTTTATCTCAAACATTTTCTGCTCAGTTTACTGTGAAATAGTGTTTGGTCAGCTTTAAGCCTAAAAATAAACTTGGATACAACTTATTTCTTCCTTAAACTTAAGACTGAATTCATTTTCTGTGCATGAATTTTATTCAGGCCATCACAGGATCAAAAGGCTGGGGAAAGAAAAATAAAAAATAAAATGTATCTCAGAGCATCTAAAATCCAGCGAATTCTGGGCATCTTAGCAGATCTCAGACTCCCAACTTAATTTAATTACAGTGAAGTCTTGGTCAATTAGGTTGTGTTGAAGGGATGCAGAAAAAAAAAGTTGAAGAGTAAGACAAAATTTTTTTCCTTAATCGTGGTTTTTATTCAGGCCATCACTGGATGAAATGGCTGTTTACTAATAATTAAAAAAAACTTTAAAATGCACCTCACAGCATCTAAAAAAAACTTTGGCTTCTGGGGGCCACACCCAGCTTAATGCAGTTGCTTCCTCCACAGCTATTAATAGTGCAGTCTTGTCTAGAAAAAACATGTTGAATGAATGATTAACTTTAGGGGAAAAAAAATGAAGAGCAAGACAAACTAAGAAAAAGGATGAAAAAAAATCTAGATGCTGTGAGAAAGCCAGGATAGGGTGGGCAATGGGGCCATAGAGCTTTTTCACCTAGAGCACCAGTTTACCTAAGGAAAGTCCTGCTTCCATCATTCTTTGAAACATGATCACTGAACAGATTAAATTAACAAAAACAGCCTAGGCTTAAACAGAAATTCCAATACTCATTTTTCCTCTGGTTGGGAAATGTGGTTAGGGAATGCTGCTCCAATTAGCACCAGGAGCCTGATACTAGCCTACTTAATGGGAGTAGTTTATGGCAATTAAAAAAAAACGTTTAAGAGTCAGTGGCCTTTCGGCTGTGGAGCCATGTTAGCCAGTGGGGAGGTACAACTGACTGGCTTACAACAGTCTAGGTGGGGATGTGAGACAGCAAAGAAGGTAGAGAATAAAATCTAATCAGATTATGTTAAGCACAACAATACTTAGGAGCCCCACTATACAATCATAAAACTGATATGGAGACAATGCCATTTTTAAACATCTGGTCACTGCTGGACAAAGCAAAAGCTTAAATTTCCAAAGTTCTAAAAGGGCATCTTAGAGGAGGAGAATCCAAATAACAATACTGGCAGATCAGACCATGAGTTTCTTCTTCCCCGGGTTTCAAAGGTCTCACTTCAATTACTTGTCGATTACTTGTCTGCTCAAAATCAGGAGACTTGAGTACAAGGAATACACTGAAAATGACAAATGACAGTCTATCACGTTTTGCATGCATGTTTTCTTAGCCTAATAAATAACATTCTTCTATGGTTGCTTTGGTTACTAGCTTTTACAAGATTTTATAATCATTCTTTCTTTGAATTTAACCACGTTAAAAGTCAGAATATATTCTGCAATGAGAATATGGCTGCTCCTTTTATAAAATGATCAACTTCTCAATTTTTCTTTTACCTAGTCTGACAAAGTCTCACTTGATTAGGGAAAAGTGCTACACCTTTGAAGTTCAACCAACCAAGCCCAGCTTCAGAAAAGGCAGGGTACCTGTTTATCCTGGCATTCCAGGACTCAATTCAACCTCAATGGCTCCCTCACAGCCGTAGCCAAGCAAATACTTACTGGCCAATATGACTATAGCTTCTCAGCCAAAAGCTCACTGTCTAGCTTCTTCCTTATTTATTTATTTATTTATTTATTTATATTTGTTGACTGGGAGTGTCCGACTGGATGTAGGTCCATTTTCAGCAGAGGCCTTGGGAGAAAAGCTCCACAGTTAAAATAAACAGACAGTAGTTACATTGGATTATATAGCAATTAATTTACATAGCAATTACTTACAACATATTTACAGATGAAGAACATAGTACATCAGTAGAAAACTAGAAACTTTATCTGTGAAGTACATAACAGACATTAAATAGAAGTTATGCCCTTACCATAACGTTCCATGTGGAGTGTTCATCTCGCCTTTGTTCTTACACATGGGTTCGGTGCCGATCCTCGGCTCTGAGTCGGCCGCTTGGCAAAGCTCTGCATCGAGAAAAAGCTCGAGACCAACCTGTCTCCCACAATTCCCTCTGCCTTTACCTCAGATCTAGTTTGCAAACAATACCAGGTCCCAACGGGAATGAAACATACATACATACTAAGGCGTAGCTGAAACCAGCAGTAACAGCTGAGAGAATCAGAAGCAGGAGAACCAAACCAGACATCTAAACTGGACGTTCTTCCTGACCTGAGGGTGGGAGGGTGGGAATGTAAGAACAAAGGCGAGATGAACACTCCACATGGAACGTTATGGTAAGGACATAACTTCTATATGTGAGAGTGTTCAATCTCGCCATTTGTTCTTACACATGGGTAGCGTCCCTAGCTCCGTGACCCTGAGAGACTCACGGAAGAACGTTCCTGAGCACAGTGGAACCAAAGGTTGCCCTGTCCCTGGAAACCCTATCCACTTTGTAATGAGTAATGAACGTATGTGGTTTAGACCAAGTGGCGGCCGCACAAATAGTGTCCAAGGGTAGGTGGGCCGCATGAGCCAGGGATGTAGATATTGATTTAGTAGAATGTGCTTTTGGTTTGACGGGCAAACTCTGCTCAGTAGCAGCATAAAAAAAAGTAATACAATCACATAGCCATTTGGAAAGGGTATGCTTCGTCACTGCCAATCCCTTTCTGCAGTCCGCAAAGGCTATAAAGAGTTGATCTGATTTTCTGTGATCCTTTGTTCTATCCAAGTAGAATCTGAGTTGTCTATGAACATCCAACTTGTGTAACATATACTCCAGCTTATTAGAATGGTTCTTGAAAAATGTGGGGAACTCAATGGACTAATTAATGTTACTGACTGAACAAACCTTGGGAAGAAAGGACGGGTTGGTGCGAAGGGATACCCTATCAGGGTGAAAGATTAAATATGGGAGTTTAATGGAAAGAGCTTGAAGTTCTGACACTCGTCTGGCTGAAGTGATAGCTACTAGAAAGAGAGTTTTCCATGACAAGAACTTCAAAGAACAGGACGAGGCTGGTTCAAAGGGTGGTAGCATTAGTTGTGATAACAGGAGGTTCAGATTCCACGGTGTTGTAGGAAACCTGACTGGTGGTCTAATATGAAAAGACCCTTTTAGAAAAGCCTTACAAAGCCTATGAGTCATAATAGGCGCTCCATTTTTTCCTACATGAAAGTTTGAAATAGCAGCCAATTGAACCCTCAAGGTGGCAGGAGAAGCTCCTTGGTGAAATAGCACGGATAGAAACTCTAAGACTTTGTTTAGTGGGGCTATCAAGGGATCTAAATGTTGCATAGTTACCCAGTATACAAACCGCTTCCACTTACTAGTGTAAATCTTTGTAGTGGAAGCTTTATGAGAAGCTACTAGAATATTTTGAACCGCAGGAGAAAGAAGATCAGACCTGGCTAAGACGGGAAGCGGAGCAGCCAAGCTGCTAGTCTGAGGGACAGGAGCGACGGGTGGGGAGCCCCTGACGAGCGGGTCAGTAGATCCGGCTCCGGGTCCAGGATCCGGGCTTCCCATATTTGGTGTGCTTGAAGAAAGGGAAACCAAATCTGACGAGGCCAGAATGGGGCAATGAGAATTACAGTCCTCTCCAGGTTCTTGGCTTTCTGCAGAAATCTTGGAATCAGAGGTATAGGGGGGAAGGCGTACAGGAGACCCGGGGGCCAATCGTGAATCAGAGCGTCCCTGGGGACTTCCCCTGGCGGGGGTAATAGGGCGAAGTAGCTTCTGCAATTGGTGTTCATTGGAGACGCAAACAGATCGCAGCAAGGCTGGCCCCACTTGCGGAATATCATGTCCGCTATTGTCCGTTTGAGAGACCACTCGTGAGGTAACAGGATGGCTCTGCTCAACCTGTCCGCTATGACGTTGGATAACCCCGGGATGTGTGTTGCTATCAGAAAGTGACCCGTGGACTCTGCCCATTGCCAAATTCTCATGGCCTCTCTGCACAACTGGTAAGATTTGGTTCCTCCTTGCTTGTTTATGTACCAGACTGCGGACATGTTGTCCGTTTGAACTGCAATGGTCCCTAGAGGTAGAAGGGGAGAAAAGTGTTGCAACGCCAGAAACACTGCCCTCATCTCCAGAACATTGATGTGCAGGTTGTACTCTAGAGTGGTCCATTCGCCTTGGACTGTGTCCCTGAAAGATGCCCCCCCACCCTATCAGGGAAGCGTCCGTGGTCACCGTAGCTGTTGGAGTGGGTAGTACAAACGGTCGGCCGCCGGAGAGATTGCAATTCTGTAGCCACCAAGACAGGTGTGATTTGCAGATGTTTGTGATGTGAATTTCGTGCGTCAGCGGTAACCGTTGGAACGACCATTGTGCGAACAACACCCATTGAAGAACTCTCATGTGCAGTCTTCCCAAGGGTATTGCAATGAGGGAAGCCGCCATGAGACCCAGAACTTTCAGAACCAGTTTGGCCGGGGATTTCTTGGACAACAGGAGAAGAGATATGTGATTTTGTAGAGAGGCTATTCTTTCTGAGGGAAGTCTTAGAATTAAGCAATGGGTATCCAAATCTGCTCCTATGAATGAGATATGCTGTGATGGCTGTAATGCAGATTTTTCGAAATTTATGGAAATTCCGAGATGAACACAAAGTTCGAGTGTGTAATCCCTGGCCTGAATCAGTCGACGCTCGGTGGTGGCAGTAAGGAGCCAGTCGTCCAGATACGGAAACACCTGGAATCCTAGGCGTTTCAAGTGAGACGCTCCCACTGCCATGCATTTGGTGAAAACCCTGGGGGCTGAGGTTAGACCAAAGGGCAGGGCTCGAAACTGAAAGTGACTGGCTCCCAGCCTGAAGCGCAAGTGATCCCTGGACGCTCTGGCCATTTTGATGTGGTAGTATGCGTCCGTGAGATCTATTAAGCACATCCAGTCGTCCTTCTGTAAGAATGGAAGGATCGATTGAAGCGTGACCATCCGGAACTTTTCTTTCTTGACGAAGGTATTGAGCCTGCTTAGGTCCAGAATTGGCCTCCAGTCCCCTGTCTTTTTTGGAACTAAAAAGAACCTTGAGTAAGTTCCGAATCCTCTTTGGTCCACCAGGACTGGTTGGATGACTCTTTTTTAGCAGCCTTGAAATTTCTATAGCTGCAGGTTCTCGCAGATGGGGCGGTACATCTGGGAATCTTTTCTGCGGTAACGGGGGGAATAGAAATGGGATTTTGTAACCTCTGGTAATAATGCTTTTTACCCATTTGTCTGAGGTAAGACTTTGCCAGGCCTGAGGGTATAAAGCTAAGCAACCCCCAACTGCCTCCAGAGCAGGACAGTCGGGCCTCCTCTCAGGAGTGTTGGAAAGGCTTCCCAGGGAGCGTATCCCTGTCACCTTGGTTTAGCGGACCCCCTCTGCCGCCAGGGCGATGTCTTCCACTTCTGCCCCCCCCCCCTGCCTCTGGAGGGGGCATCACCCTGTGTGGCTGGGAAAGAACCTTGGGGTTTTTGAAACCACATTTTTCCACCTCGTTGCCCTTTGGGGTATGGTCTGGATGGGGTGGAAAAACGGACTCCGACAGCAGACAGAGTCTTTCCCTCTTGCTCACACTGGGTAAGGGTCTCCTTTACTTTGGGGCCAAAGAGAGTGGCACCATCAAATGGGGCGTTAGTAAAGGAAGACTTGAAGGCTTCCACAAAGGAACACAAGCGCATCCAGGATTGTCTACGAAGAGCAATTGCTGAAGCCGCAGCTCTACTCGATCCTTCGGCTGCATACGAGATAAGCCTCATGGACGAGTTCACAATTGAGGTAAGGGTATTGAGTTGTGCTGTAACTTTTTCCACAACAGCAGCATCTGTAGTACCCTGGAGGGTATCTCCCAACTCTTTGACTAGATCCCTCTGTAAACGTGTAAAATGTGTCAAATAGTTCAGCGATCGCATGGAAAAAGCCGCTGAACTAAAAATGCGCTTCCCATACCTGTCCATAGTCCTAGAATCTCTGTTAGGTGGATGGACAGATGAGGAAGATTCAGACATCTCCTTTTTAGTGGCAGCTGCCACCACCATAGCGTCCACTGGAACTCCCTTTGTGAGGTATGCCTTGTCTTGAGGGGCCATAATATATTTGTTAGGCTTTCTAGGGACTGGCTCCACTGTGTCAGGTGTCTCCCACGCCCTTCGAGCAATCAAATCCATCAACTCATCGAAGGGCAGAGTGACCCAGGAGGAAGAAGGGCGAGCACCGAATGCCTTCAGCAAGACTGACTCATCCTCAGAAGGGGGTAGGGCTTGCCAATCACCTCTCTGTTTTAGGATCTCCAGGATGTCAGAAAAAGAGACATCCTCCGAGGGTGATTTTGGGGACCCTTCTGACTCATCCAAGTCAGTGTCCGATGTTAAGGATTCTTGTGGAGAATCCAAGTGCCTCCTCTTACACAATCTTTTCTTCGGTACTTCCTCGAGGGGGGGGGGGGGCATCCGATGAAGCCTCCGAGGAAGAAGGGGCTCCCTCTGGGGGCGGCTGAGACACTGGTGCTCGACGCTTTTGAGTAGCCGTGGGTGCAGAAGAGGATAACGGGCCTTTATGGGAAGGAGAGGCCGTCTCTGCTGAAGTGGTTGTCTGAGTCGACAACACCTTCCTCATACGGTCGAAAGCCCCTGGGTCCCGAGCAGAGGAATCCCCCGGTTCCGAAGAAGGTGGAGGGATCCCCGAGACGGGGACCGAGGGCATCGACCCCGAGGATGGAGCCGAAGCGATCCGTGCAGAGGCACCGAGAGGGAGAGTCGGAACCGAAACATCGGTTCGACTCTCTGTCCCGGAACCAAGGATAGATCGTCGGCTCCGCAATTCCGGTAACGGATCCGTCTGAGTCGAGGTGAACGGTGCCGACCAAGAGAAAGACGGCTCCGGCACCGAGGGCTCCACGATCATCAGATCAGCCTCTCCCGGCTCCGAAGGCTGAATAGGCCTCGGAGGAGGAACAGATTGAGATAAAGGAAGGCCTTCGAGTCTCGACACCAACTGGGAGGAGACTGAGAAGAGTTTGGACAAGGCCGTATTCTCCATTAACTCACACGATCTACGTCGGAGTCAGAGAGGGGCCTGGAAGTACGGGTCGAAGGAATCGAAGACGGAGCCGACCTCAAAAGCACAGGAGGTGGAAGCTCCGTCACCGGCTCCAAGACTCGAGGCTCGGTGACAGACAGGAGTTCGACACTCGGCCCCGAAGTCTGTGGAACCGGTGAATGAACCTTAAATGAAGAGCTCAGAGCCACTGACATGGGCTCCGACGTCTTCGACTCCTTCGAGGATTTAGATGCCTGGTCTGATTTATCAAGAGCCTCTTGAAAGGCAGGCTTCAAAAGGCCTCTGTCCATGAGCTTCCTGCGCCTATCTGTCATGACCCTTCCACTGAAAGAATGACAAATGGAACAGTCTTCTTGCAGATGGAGAGGGTCAAGACAGTAGACGCAGGAGCTATGGTTATCTGTGACAGACATTTTCTGTCAACATTGGCACCTTTTGAACCCTGACTTTGCTTTTTCAGACATTTTCAAGGATAAAACAGTCAAATCCGGTATTGTTGTCAAATCCAGTAACGTTATATATATAACAATATATATATATATCTACATAGTCCTGTATAAGTTATAGACAGTTACAGCAGAAAACTAATGGAACCACAAGTGTAAAAGAGTTTTACTCGAAATCCAATAGCAAATCCAGTAGTTAGTGGGTGGGGTAGGCCCCGAGGGAAACCTAACTAAATATCTACATACTAAAAAAATATATAGAAGGTTAAGAAACCCTTGACTCACGCACACACACACACACACACACACACTAAAAGGTCTCAATTTGAAAATAGAACGAATTTTCTAAGTAATCCTAGAAAAAAAAAAGTATCTTATCTGCCAGTTGGTCTGAGCTCATCGAAAGTGATGCGAACGTTGCAGCGGCAAACTAGATCTGAGGTAAAGGCAGAGGGAATTGTGGGAGACAGGTTGGTCTCGAGCTTCTTCTCGATGCAGAGCTTTCCGAACCCATGTGTAAGAACAAACGGCGAGATTGAACACTCTCACATCAAATGTTACAATAAGAAGTTCCTACTGTATAATAAGTACTAAGCATATGAGCATCTGAGCTTGCTATAATCAAGGTAGTTAGTGGAGTGGAAAGAAAGGTAGTGGTTGGGTGATATTAGAGTGGGAGTTGCAAGGGCATAGCCAGCATGTTTTTAGGTGCGCTTTTAGAAAAGTTTTGAAGTGGGTGCATGATGGTATGGAGGTAATTGTGGGTGGGAGGGAGTTCCATAATTTGGCTATGGTGCAAGAGAATAGTGCTTCACCAGCAGATTTATTGGCTTTAGTGATCTGCAAGTGATTTTTGTTGCTGGATCTTAGTGGTCTGGTGGTGCGATAAGGTTGGAGTAGATTCTGGAGGGATGGGACATTTAGTGGATGGTTTACTAGTTTGTGGGCGAGTGAGAGTGGATACCATTGAAGGAGGTGAGGGAGTTCAAGCCAGCACAGTTCAGCAAGTGAGAGACCGTGGTGATTACGGCAGGATGCCCCTGTGGCGAATTAAGCGATTTTGTTGTAGCAGGTCTCTAGCTTGTTTAGATCAGATTGCCTTAGGTTGGTATATATTGGAGAGGCATAAAGTAGGGTGGAGATAAGGTGGGAATTTGCTATTGAAATCTTTGCTGCTTTGGTGAGAAGTTTTTTATTTCTGTAGAACGTTCCTAGTTTTTTGTGGACTTTTTTTATGGTCATGGATATGTGAATGTCAAATTTTAGTTTATTGTCTATTTCCACTCCTAGTAATTTGGTGTGTTCAGCTGGGTATATAGTGGTGTTGTCTTTTGCTGTGATGTTAAAGTGAGAGGTGTTTTGAGTATGTTTGCTGGGTTGGAAGATGAGCAGTTTAGTTTTGTTTGGGTTGAGTATTAATTGGGCATCGGATAACCAAGTTTCAACAGAGGAAAAGGCTTCCTGTGTGACTTTTTGCAGTTTGGGTAGGGACTGGGATGAGCAGATGATGGTTGAGTCATCTGCGTATTGTACGAGTGTGCCATGTTTGGTGGCAGAGGCTAGATTATTGGTGAAAACAGAGAAGAGTAGGGGTCCAAGGATGGATCCTTGGGGAACCCCTATGGTAACCGGTAGCTGGGGAGATATGTCATTCTGCCATACAATGGATTGTTGGCGGTCAGACAAGTAACTCTGAAACCAGTTGGTTGGTGATTGTGAGAAGAATAGTTGTTTGTGTGGGAAAGTAGCAGAGGAGAGATAGCATTGTTCTTATGCTGAAGGATAGTGTTAGTAAAGGAGAGTAAGGCAGTGGCGGTGCTATGGTTTGGCCGAAAACCATGCTGAGTATTGGAAAGGTTGTTAGTAAGGAGGTAGTCTGAGACCTGAGAGTGTATGCATCTCTCTAGTATTTTGGAGAGTGGAGAGAAAATAGCTATGGGGCAGTAATTGGTTAGTTCTGTGGAGGGTCCGCCTTTCTGGAGGGGAATTATATGTGATACTTTCCACAGTGTGGGAATGTAACTTTCTGACAGAGATCGGTTACTCAAGATGGATACTGGGTAGGCCAGAGCATCAGCTGGGATTTGTAGGTATTCACTTGGGAGGTTGTCTGCTGCTGATTTGGTGGGCTTAAGTTTAGATTTTTTTATGTTGGAGGTAGGTACAGGAGAAAAAGAGAAGGCAGTGGGGAGATTACTAGTTGAAGGTGTGGGTTGGAGGGGAGGGGGGTTGTGTTGTTTAGCTAGTGATATTATGGTTTGTGTGAATTGTGTGTTGAATGAGGTAGCAATATTTTCTAAGGAGTGAGGGATGTTAGGAGGAGGGGTACTGACTAACTGGGTGGAGGAAGGAGTTTATGTAGGACCAGAATTGTTTGGGGCTGTGTTGGGAGGAGTTTAGGGCAGACTGGTAGTATTGAAATTTGTCCTGTTTTATTAGCTTTTTTACTCTATTGCATAGTTCTAGGAATTTCTGTCTAGTTGTGGGGGTTTTGGTTTTGCTCCAGTGCTCCCAGGCTTTATCCCTGTTTTTCATTTCTGATTTAGTGTTTTTTCTGCAGCCATGGGGAGGGTTTTGCTTTGATTCTGGAAAGTCTTATGGGGGGCATGGTAATTAAGGATGCTCAGGAAGGTAGCATTAAAAAATTCAACTGCGTCATCAAGACTGAGGTACTTTAGAGGATGCCAGTTACATTCTTTGAGGGATGAGATGAATGTGAGTGGGTTAAAGTTTCGTTTTTTACCTGTTTGATGGTAGATGACAGGTTTAGCTTGGTATAGGTATTTTTTGAGTAGGAATGTTGGAGATTGATCACTGAGGCTATCTGATAAGCAGCCTTTTATATATGACTAGGGGCTCTTACTGACTAGTATCCAATCCAGGGTAGTGTGCTTGCTGGAGTTTTTATTTATCCTGGTTGGTGACTGGACTAGTTGGGTGAAGCCATGAAGGTTTACATGATGGGTTGGATGGTTGCCAGAACTGGATTGCCAGTCAATATTGAAATCACCTAAAATGATAGTTTCTTGGGGGAGATGGTGGGTAGACCAGCTGATGAGGTTTTCTAGTGGAGGGATGTTTTGGCCAGGTGGAAAGTAGCAACCAATTATGTTGATGGTTTTGTTTTGTTTTATTTTGAGGTTGGTATATATTATTTTTTCATTGCCTATTTGTGAAGCTGATGATTTTAAGATCTGGATGGTTAGATGCTGTTTAAATATTATACCTACACCACCTCCTTTCTTGTTTAGCCGGTCTACTCTTAGTATGCCATAACCTGTAGGGAGTATTTGCTCACTGGTAATGTGAGGTTTTAGCCAGGTTTATGTCAGGATGACTACATCTGGGGAGTACAGGTCTATGGTGGCATGGAGTTCATGGACTTTGTTGGACATACTTCTAATATTTAGGCTTAGTAGAAGGAAGTCACTTGGCTTTCTATTGGCTGTAATATGGGAGAAGTTGTGGTTTCTAGTCTGATTATGAGGATTGGGGTTGGAGATGGTAGGGCCTGGGTTGGGGTGGATGTCTCCACTTAGGGCTAGCTGTGATATGCATGAGTTTATTAGTTTTCTCAGTTTTTGAATGTGTTTGTTTATAAGGGAAACTTTATAATTGTGCTCTGTGGATAATAGGTATGGTGGGAGGGTTGATATGTTACGTTGTAAGGATGCTTTATGTTTGAGTAATATAGTTGGTAGAATATGTGGGGGGTGCATAGGGAAGGTTCTTGAGTTGGTGGGAGGGGAGCTGAGTGAGGGTGAGACATGAGTGTTGGTGTGAGTAGTAGTACAGTGGTAGTGGGTGAGTGGGGGAATGACGGAGCTTTGGTAGGATGTAAGATATGCAAGGAGAGTGCATGCAGTGAGCATAGGTAAGGTATGCTTGTACATGTTAGTTGAGGAGGTGTGACAGTAGTGGGAAGATGGAGGAGGTAGTGTTGGGTTAGCGCTGTGGTTGGCTATTGGAAAGATGGGAGGTGTTTGTGAGTGTAATAAAGGTGAGACCACTGGGGGTGGGAGGGAATAGGGGGCATGATGGGGAGCGAAGGGGGTGGGAGGGAATAGGGGGCATGATGGGGAGCGAAGTGGGTAGAGACCCTGTTAGTTGCTCTTATAGGGGGGGGGGGGCTGGAAAGAATCAGATAACAGAGTTAACTGATAAATGAACATATGATAGTGACAAGGATGGTTGTAGTTTTAAAAATGGTGCCTGCCACAAGTAATATTTATTAACTTTGGGATTGTCTTAAAGTAATAAACAGGGAAGGGGGAGGAGAGAACAAGGGTGTGAGCAGGCAGTTCTTTGTACTGCTGCTAATGAGCCAAAGCAAAGACAAGTTTGTGTTTAAGAAACAATCACAATTGACCAAGGACTGCTCTGAAACTGTAAGTCATTTCTTAACCATTTCTCAGGTGGAAAAACATGATAACCTTGTATCAGTAGGCTACTGTGGTCTCAGTTATATTATAATGCATCACTCCCACTAAGCAGTTTAGTGTCAGATCACTGCTGCTGACTGGAGCAGCATTCCCTAACCACTACCCAACCACAAACACATATTAAAGTTCAGTTGTGTTTTCATTAAATCTGTAGCTTGGCAAACTCCTGAATTGGGACAAAAATGTTCACTCGGATTCAGGTGGAAGTAAAGTAGTGATGCTGTTCCCAATATATTTTCAGCATGTGCTTTATTGTTTTAGTGTGTTTTTTATCAATTTATTTTAGTACTTCAGGGCTATTCATGATCAAAGCAGGAACCATAAAAAACTCAAGTTTTAATACACAATAAGCTAGCCAAGTTTCTTTTCAGGCTAGCCTGTTTCCCCGAGGTCCTTGGTTCTTTCTATAAAAGAGCTCAGATATCAGTGCACATTCATGCAATGCAAGTACTTTTGTCTTTTACTCTAGTGCTTTGATATGAATACGGGTTATTAAATGATTTGTTTCAAAGCCAGTTATAACACCACTTTAGGCATGGTGGGGGGGGGGGTGCCTTCATTCCACCCTGTTGTTTTTGAACACTATATAGGGTTCTTGAAACATGGCTTGCAAGTTCTAGATTCCTCTTCCTTAAATAAGTGCTGTCCAGGAAAAGAAATCTGACTTAAAAATAAGTTATGTACTCACCATAACATTCCATCAGTGTTGTCCAGTTTCATTCTTCCTCTACAGTTGGGTTTGGATCCGACCCTCAGATCAGACTCAGATGCTTTTTTACAGCTCATGACCACATGAAACTAGAGCTCCTCTCTTACCCACAATGCTCTATTCCTAGAACAAACCTCAAATCTTCTTTGCTGGCTCTATAGCTTCATACAGTATTAGAACAGTAATATGAAGAATCAAAACATGGCGCTCAGAAGAAGGAGCACTGTTTTTTATTTTTTACTTAACATTTGTTGACCGGGAAAGTCCGACTAGGTTCCACAGAGCCTGTTTTCAGCTGAGGCTCGGGGAGAAACGCTCCAGATGCATGTTTTTGGAATGTGGGAGGAAACCAAAGTACCCAGAGGAAACCCACTCGAACACAGGGAGTACATGCAAACTCCGCACAGAAGGCACCCCAGCCGAGAATCGAAGCAGAGAACCTCTTGCTGTGACGCTGCACCACTGCGCTGTTTTTCCCTTTTAACTTTCTCGTTCTTCCAGAAGTCATACACTAAAAGTAGTGGGTCTGGTGGGAGGGGAGTTGAACAATGAAATGGAGAACCTAGATGGAATGTTATGCTGAGTACATAACTTCTTTATCTGATGCTGTCCATTTTCATTCATTTCTCAACAATTGGGAAAGAGTCCCCAGCTACCGGAATTGGGGGAGGCCTCTAAGGAAGGACCATTTACTGGGAAAACTACTCGTGTACCAACTCCTTCGCTCAACGCTTTCTGGAATTCATAAATTTCAGTGCCCTAGATCAACTTATCCACACCCTCACCAGGGGCAACAATATCCTAGACCTAGTCATTACCAACATGAGTAACCAGTGTTCCACACCTGAAGTAAACTCCTCATTGCTCAGATCCGACCATAAGCTAAACAACCTAGAAATCCGCATCCCGCCCCCACCCACCATTAAGGAAACCAAGGCAAAAAATTTCTCCAAAGTCAACTTCATGCTTTTTAAGACATAAGTGGCAAACTTCATCACACCCATGCAGACGGACAATACAGTTACGACTGCTGAATCCTGCACAAATGCACTCTATAAGCACTTACACGAGTGCATGGATTGTGCTATCCTCCAAAAAAAAAGGAAGCCAATCTGGTGGTCCCCTGCCATAAACAAACTCTAGAACAGAAGGAAGAAAGTGTTGCAAAAGAGTAAAATCCCATGAGTGGAGGAGCTCCCTTGTCAGCATAATTAAGAAGTTGAGATCCCTTACAAGATCCTACAAAGCTAGCTATGAAAACAAAATCGCCACTGATTCTAAGGGCAACCACAAAGCATTCTATAGCTATGTCAAGAATTTCAATGGCAACACCCAGATCTGCTCTGAGTTACAGCACAATGGCACGGAAATTACAAAACTAACTGATATTGCCAACATCCTGGCAGGTTCAGTGCTTAGCCCCCCCCCCCTCACCCCCCTAAAGGGCCCATATCTATACAGGAAGAATGCAGAGTCTCTGTGATCACATTTATGCAGGTAAAAGCTGCACTCTCTAAAACAAAAAACACAGCATCCATGGGACCGGACAACATCCCAGGCTGCGTTTTACATGAACTTCAGAACGAACTGGCTCCCCACCTAAGCACCATGTTCAGTCATAGTCTCACGTCAGACTTTGTGCCCACTGAATGGCGCACAGCAACATTTATCCCACTCCACAAAGGTGGAGCCACCACTGCTCCTGGGAACAATTGCCCTATTAGCCTGACTAGCCTGGTCTGCAAGGCCATGGAATGTATCATCATGGAACTCATAAACAAAGACATTGGCAACCTCCAAACTCTGGACCCCACCCAGTTCAGGTTTGTGAAATGCAGATCATGCCTTCTGAACTTGATCAACTTAGAGCCAGTCACCAAAACTGTAGACGAGGGTAAGGTGGTTCACACAGACAATCTTGACCTCACCAAGGCTTTTGACACCATCCCCCATTCTGGAATTATAGCTAAACTCACTAAACTAGGTAAAAATCCCTATGTCACAAGATGGGTCGCCAACTGGCTCGCTAACAGAACCCACACTGTAAAAGTTGCAGACTCCAAATCTGACTTAAAACCAGAGACAAGTGGAGTACCACAGAGTTCAGCCCTGGGACCTGTATCTACTTCACTGAAGTACAGGCTAACATAGAAGGCCTCTGGCTAATGAAGTTCTCAGATGACTGCAAACTAGGAGCCATACTCAAGTATCCAAATGGTGTGGACGTACTACAGAAGGGCCTCACTGAGACAGATGCCTGGTGTCAGAGGGATGGTCTCAAGCTCAGTGCCAAAGAGCATTGTCATCCCCTTTGGTAAAAACTCTGTACCCATGAACTATCACATAAACGTCGGTCTACTGAACACCGAATGTGTGATAAGAGACTTTGGGACCCAGGTGGACAGTAGTCTCTCCTTCTTTAATCACATCTCCACAGTAGTCAGAAAATCCTATGTGGCACACCTCATCACAAAAGGGTTCTTATCCAGGGGAAAAGAGGTCATTGTTCCCCTCTACTCAGCACTCATTACACCCATACTAGAGTACAACGCCCCTTTTGGAATGTACCTCACAAGACATCTGCAGCAGCTGGAAAGGCCACAGAAGTACCTCACAAAGAGGATTACTGGCCTCAAACAGATGCCCTACACTGACCGTCTCAAAAAACTCCAGCGTTACTCTGTAGCATATCGCCTACTCTGAGGAGATCTCTGTCGAACATATAAAGCTATGTTAAACTCAGACCTGTTGGACATGCTACACCTAAAGAAATCCCAATCCCTCGGAGCTACATTCTCAAACCTCGTCACCACAATAAACAGGACATGCTGGAGGGATAGATTCCTGACGCAGAGACTTTGTATACCCTGGAAGAAGCTACCCATCTATGTCAAGCAAAGGTCCTCATTAGCACTCTTCAAGAAAAAAACTCGAGTGGATGGGAAATAGGAAATACATCCCGGGGATCACTTCACTGCTCTGCTCAACAGGGGCACAGTAAATTAACTTTTTTGGCTGGCGTAAGCCAGGGCACCTTGTTGGCTAGGCTTCCTTAGGCCCTTGGGCCAATAGCATAGTACCTTCCTATGAACCTATATTATGGAGCACTGTTGAGCTGAAGACTGCTCTTCCACTCAAGACCAGATCCCATTTGTAATGAGTAATAAAGGTATGAGGATTAGCCCAAGTTGCAGCCGGATAAATTTTGTCCATGATGATCTGGCTAAAAATACTGATGATGTTGCCATGGACCTGGCTGAACGGGCTGTCAAAGGTTTTGGCAAGGACAAGCCAAATTTGTTTCAGACAAAGTATATACAGTATTGTCAACTATTTAGCTACTTACTTTTGCAAATGGCTTGCCCAATTTCGACTACGCAAAGGAAACAAACAGTTGACCTGTTTTTCTGTAATTCTTTGTTCTACACAAATAGTAAAATAATTGCCAGTGAATATCCAACAAATGCAACATGTATTCTCCTTTGTTTGCTAAATTTGGAAAGAAAACTGGAAGGTTACTGGAATAATTGATGCTGGATTTTGACACCAACTTAGGAAGAAAGGAAAGGTTTGTTCGAAGTGCTACCCTACCTCTATGGAATTTTAGATAAGGAGGTTTAGATGACAAAGCTTAAAGTTCATGAAGTCTCTGGGTAAGGGCTATAGCTACCAAAAAGATAGTTTTCCAGGATAAAAACAAGAAGTTATGTACTCACTATAACGTTCAATGTATGTAGTCCATCTCGCCTTACATTCTTACCCGTGGGTTCGGAACTGAACCTCGACTCAGACTCGGCCATACACTAGCTCAAAGTCTTCAATTGGCTCGTGGCTAAGAGGTAGCCCATTGTGCAACAGGTCTATTCCCCAGATCTTGTTTGCTGCAAGCTCTCACACATAAACATTAAGAACAACAACCCCAACAGAAAGAACTACTGATACCTAGATCTCCAGGTCCTCCAGGAGGGGGAAGGAGGGAGGGTTAGTAAGAATGTAAGGCGAATACATACATCGAATGTTATGGTGAGTCCATAACTTCTTGATGTTATGTAATCCAATCTCGCCTTCATTCTTACCCATGGGACAGCGTCCCTAGCACCTTGATCTTGGGTGGCTCAGTGAAAAATCTTCTTGAGCACCATGGAACCAAAGGAAGATCTGCCTCTAGAGACCAGATCTAATTTGTATTGACTAATAAAGGTATCATCCATAGACATCCTAACCTGAAACGCAGTTGAGGTAGCCACAGAACGTGTAGAATAAGCCTTCACTTTAAAGGGTAATTCTTTGCCATTGGAAGCATAAATAAATGAGATGCAATTGGAGATCCAGCAAGACAAGGTTACCTTAGAAACCGGAACCCCAAGTCTAGTGTCTGAAAACGAGACAAATATTTGATATGATTTCCTGAAATCTTTTGTCCTATGTAAATAGAAACATAATTGTCTGTGAATATCCAGCTGATAAAATTTAAATTCTACCTTGTTGGAGAATTCAGGAAAAAACACAGGCAACACAATGGATTGGTTGATATTGACAAAAGAGGCAACTTTTGGAAAAAAGGAAGGACTGGTTCTTAAGGAGACCCTATCTTTGAGGAACACCAAATAAAGTGGCCTAATCGATAATGCTTGGAGTTCAGAGACCCGCCTAGCTGAAGTTATGGCTACCAAGAATATTATCTTCCATGACAAGAATTTAATGTCACATGTAGCTACGGGTTAAAGGGATTTGAGGTGAGCTTCTGTAGTACAAAACTGAGGTCCCATGGCATCACTGGATCAAAGACTGGAGGCCGGAGTAACAATGTCCTTCTCATAAAAGCCCCACAAAGCCTATGAGCTATAAAAAGAAGTTATGTCTTACCATAATGTTCCATCTGTATTGTTGATCCTCATTCAGTCATTATGCATGGGTATTGGTTCCGAGCTCGGAACCGAGCTAGCCATTTTCCAAGCTCGCATCAACTTCAAACTCTCGAGCTAAACTCTTGCCCACAATCCCCCTCTCCCTATTACCTCAGATTGAGTTTGCAAGTCAAAGAAGGTAAAGGCTACCTCTGGTCAAATAACCTAAGAGAACCGGATGGTGATATCCACTAGAAACCACAGGAGGGGGAAGAAGGGAGGGTCGTAATGGCTGAACGAGGATCAACAATACCGATGGAACGTTATGGTAAGACATAACTTCATTATCTGGTATTGTTAGTCCTCGTTCATTCCTTAAGCATGGGACAGAGTCCCCAGCTACCTCTATTCCTGGGAGGCTTTCATGGAAGGACATTCCTGAGCACCATAGAACTGAAAGATGCTCTTCCCCTGGAGGCCAAATCCAATTTGTAATGATTGATGAAGGTATGAGGCACAGCCCAAGTTGCAGCTGCACAGATGTCATGTAAAGAAGCTCTGGCATGGAAGGCAGCAGAAGTTGCCACCGACCTTGTTGAATGAGCTTTCATGGTAGTAGGCAATGAGATATTACGTTGTGTATAAATAAAGGTCACACAGTCCTTCAACCATCTAGCTAATGTGACCTTAGCAACAGCAGATCCTAATCTAGGTCCAGAAAAGGCCAAAAATAACTGGTCAGATTTGCAAAGAGGTTTAGTCCTGTAAGTAAAAAGGGATTTGCCTGTGTATATCTAGGGTATGCAGGCAATACTCTCCTCTGTTTGAATGATTGGGAAAGAAAACTGGCAATTCAAGGCTTGATTAATGGATATTTCAGAGATCACTTTAGGCAGAAATGATGGGTTAGTTCTCAAAGACACTTTATCTCTATGAAAAATCAAGTATGGACTCTTGATGCATAAAGCTTGAAGCTCAGAAATACGTCTGGCAGAAGTAATGGTGACCAAAAACAAGGTTTTCCATGACAAATACTTGAGGTCGCAAGAAGAGGCTGGTTCGAAAGGGGACACTGTCAGAGCTTGTAGAACTAATGATAAATCCCATGGTTGAATAGGTTCTCTAAAAGGTGGCTTCAGATGATTCACACCTTTTATGAAGGTCTTGCACAATTTATGGGACATAAGAGAGGAATCTTGGACACCCTCACGAAAATTAGAAATTGCAGCCAAATGAACTCTAATGGTTGAGGCTGATAGACCCAATTGAAGCAAGTCAGCCAGATAGTCTAGTATTACTGACACTAGTGCTGAAAAAGGGTCTACTTGTTTATCTTTCAGCCAACAGGTAAATCTTTTCCACTTGCTCAGATAAGTAATTCTAGTGGAAGACTTATGAGAAGAAATGAGGATATCACGTATTGGTAAAGAAAGATCATTCTGCCTGGCAATCAAAGGAATTGGAGTAGCCAAGCCGTGAGCTTCAGGCTGTTCAAGTTGGGATGAATCAGGTTCTGTGGATGTGAGATCAACTCCGGGGTTGGACAGAGTCCATGGTCGATCTAGAAGGCGAAGCCAAAGAAAGGTGAACCAAATCTGTCAAGGCCAATATGGTGCTATGAGGATCACCTTGCTCTTCAACCGATGTGCTTTCTTCAGAAACTGGGGAATGAGGGGAAAGGGTGGAAATGCGTAAAGAAGACCCGAGGGCCAATTGCGGACTACAGCGTCCCTGGGTGACTGTCCCAGAGGGGGAATCAGGGCGAAGTAGTTGCTGCATTCGCAGTTGGTCGGGGATGCAAAGAGGTCGCAGCAAAGACGGCCCCAGCGGTGGAAGATCTCTGCCGCTATCAAGGGATTCAGAGACCACTCGTGAGGTTGAAGAATGCACCTGCTGAGTCTGTCTGCTATCACGTTGGAACTCCCAGCAATGTGCGTTGCTAGAAGAAAACGGTTGGTAGCCATCGCCCATTGCCATATCTACATGGCCTCACGACAAAGGGGGTAAGATTTGGTTCCATCTTGCTTGTTGATGTACCAGACCACCGCCACGTTATCTGATTGAATCTCAATTGTCCCAGACAGCAGCAGGGGGTGGAATGCTTGCAACGCTAGAAGCACCGCCCTCAGCTCTAGAACATTTATATGCAAATGGGCCTCCAGTTCGGACCAAGTGCCTTGGACAGTCTGTCCCTGACATAGCCCCCCCCCCACCCCATCAGGGAGGCGTCCATGGTTACTGTGGCCTTGGGTTGCTGGGGGGAGAAGGGGCAAGACCATTGTGAGAGTGTGTGTCTCATCCACCAATTTAAATCCTGCTTGCACCTGTGGGTTACTCGAATCATGGCTGAGAGAGGATGCTGAAAGGGATACCATTGGGTGAGCAGTAGCCATTGTAGAAGCCTCATGTGAAATCTGGCCAGGGGAACAATGGTGATGGAGGCTGCCATGGAACTCTACAGCTGCAGAACCGAGTGAGCCATGGATTTTTCCTTTGAATGATTGGAATTAGTTGTTGCTTTATCCTTAGAATTCTGTGCTCTGGAATAGCATTGTGTCCAAGATAACACCTATGAATTCTGTCAACTGAGATGGGGTGAGATTGGATTTTTGAAAGTTTATGGTTATGCCTAGCCTTTGACCGGCAAGGAGCGAGCATGCCAGGGCTTTTTCCAGTAGATGTCTGGTGGGGCGGAAATGAGTCAGTCGTCTAGGTATGGAAACACCTGGAATCCTAGAAGTCGCAAGTGAGCTGTGACAACTGCCATGCATTTTGTGAACACTCTGGGGGCTGTAGAGAGTCCGAAGGGCAGTACTCTGAACTGGTAGTGACTGGCTCCCGCACAGAAGCGCAAAAATCTTCTTGATGGCCTGTCCACCTTTATGTGGTAGTACGCATCTTGAAGATCAATACAGCACATCCAATCGTCTTTTTCCAAAAGCGGGAGGATAGACTGTATTGTGACCATCCAGAATTTTTGTACTCTCACAAACTTGTTCAATACACTGAGATCCAAATTTGGTCACCAGTCCCCGGTTTTCTTTGGTACCAAAAATAGTCTCGAGTAGAATCCGGATCCTATCTGGTCTGGAGGGACTATTTGGATGACTCTTTTTCTTAGCAGCTTTTTTATCTCTAGTGCTGCTTCTTCCCTTTGACTGGGTGGAACGTCGGGAAGATTTTTTGAAGGGACGGGAAAAAGATCGAAGGGGATATGATAACCTCTGGTTATAATCCTTTGTACCCAAGAATCGGTGGGGATGGTTAGCCAGGCAGAAGGGTACAAGGAGAAACGTCCTTCAACCACCTCCAGAAGAAAGGAGTTTGGCCGCTCTTCAGGATCACTGGTAGGATTGACCAGGTAAAGAATCCCTGGAACCCTGGTTACGCGGACCCCCTCTGCATCTTCCCTGTGAGTTTCCCCCTCTGCGTCAGTGGAAAACTCGGCCTGTGTGTCACGGAAAGGACTCTGAGATTTCTTGAACCATATCTTCCCACTCTTTTGGTTTCGGGAGAAAGCACGTTGAGGGGAAGAATAATGGACACCTACGGCAGAAAGAGTCTTACCGTCCTGTTCACATCTGCCCAGTGTGCTTTTAACTTTGGGCCCAAACAACGAGGAGGCCTCAATGGGGGCATTAAGAAAGGAAGACTTGAAGGGTTCCGCGAAGTTGCACAAGCGCATCCAGGCGTGTCATCTCAGGACCGCAGCTGAACCCGCTGCTGTAGCTGCTCCTTCTGACACATGAGATATCAATCGCATAGAGGAGTTAGATATAGATTCAATGGTGGCCAGCTGAGAGGCCACTGTCACGGACATCATCAGACACGGCATCAGCCAAGGTTTCAGAGAGCTCAAAAACCAGACCCATCTGAAGCCTGGTAAAATGTGCCATATAATTCAGGGACCTGATAGTAAAGGTCGCTGAAGCAAAGATGCACTTCCCTTATCCTGTCCAGGGCCCGGGACTCTGTTAGGCGGATGGACAGTCTGGCTTTCTTCTTCTGCCAGATCCTTTTTTTGTTGTGGCCGCCACCACCAAAGCATCCACAGGAAGACCTTTGGACCAATGGGGATCCGAAGCAGGAAGGGACAAGATCTTATCTGGCCTCGGGGAATAGCTTCAACAGTATCAGGAGCCCTTCAAGCATGCTGCACGATGAGCCGGACAAGCTCATTGGCAGGTGGAGTAACCCAGGAGGTAGGGGGCCAGGCGCGAAAGGCCTGCAGGAACACAGATTCCTCAGAAGTCAGATTAGAGGAAGGCCAGTCACCTCTCTGTTTCAGGACATCACCAAAGGATACCTCAGAGGGGATCCTTCCCCCTCATCAAAACCTGTCTTCGGTGAGGGACTCCTCTGTGGAGTCCATGTGCTTCCTCTTACACAAACTTTTCCGGTGGACCTCCTCAACTGGAGAAGACAGCAGAAAAGGGGATTCCCGAGGGAATATGTCCTGCAGCCACTGCACTGGGTGCCCGCTAGGTGCGACTTGTGAAACCAGTGTACCAGAGGAGGGTGGAGGTATAGACAGTCCGGAATCGCCAGCAGCAGCGAAAGCCTTCTCCATCAGTTGGAAGGCTGGTCCACCTGAAGAGGAGTGCATGTCTAGGACAGGGGTCACCCCTCCCCTAAGTGGCTCAGCCTGCCGACCCGGAGTCCCTGGATGGCTGTGGATCAGCAAACTATGCGTGTCACAACTGACATCCTGGGTCATAGCAAAACTTTCCTGCCACGAAGGCAACTGCGGTTCCTTAGTGAGATCCATAAAGGGAACCGCAGAAGGGGAAGCCTGTGCTATATCCATGGAATTCAAAGGCAATGAAGGAGGAGAATAAGAAGGGGTCTTTGGAGATGGGTGATCACCTCCCAAGGAAGGATAGTTCCTGAGAGGTGGGATACCTCTGGCCAAGAGTACCTGGTCCACAAGACGCAACACATCATGTTCGGAAAGGCTACTAGTGGCCTCATGGAGACTGAGGGAGAAACAGGCCTGTCCAAAGAAGAGGCTGACTTGGTGACCGTCTCACCAGTCCGCAAAGAGGACAATGGTGCCGAGAGAGACTGGACTACTGTTGTCTGCACCGAAGTCGTCGGTGCCGAGGTCATAGTCTGCACCGACACAGGGATTGGTGCCGAAGCTGGAACTGACAAGACTGGAGTCAACAATAAAGGCGTCGGTTACAAGGAAGATCTTGAAGCAGACGCGGTCAAGGTCTGCCGACTGAACAATCAGTGCCGATACAGTTGTAATGGTCTGAACCAAGGAGCCCCTCGGTGCCGATATATAAAAGGCTGTAGGAAAAGACGGAGCCAAAATCACTAATGGAGCCAAAGGCCTCGGTGCCGAAGATCTAGGCACTGAAAGCACTGGGTCTGACAGAGAGCTCCAAAACTTTAGCCTTTTTAGGTTTTGGTTGGCAGGAGTCCCCAGCCGGGGACGAAGGCAAGGATTTATGCTTAGTAGGAACATCCAAAGTTTTCTTATGGGCTCTAGGATGGGTTGAGGCCTCCGACCCAGAAATAGCCTCTGAAAAGGGAGATTTTAGAAGTCCCTTCAGTAACAGCTTGTTTTTCCATTCCAACATGGTTCTATTAGAAAAGTTCTCACAAATAGTACAGTGAGGGTCAACAGACAAATGGGAAGCTCCCAAACAATAAACACACAGAGAATGTGCATCAGAAGTAGGCAGTTTGTGTACACAATCAGAACACCGCTTAACCCCCGGACTACCTTTCTTATCTGCCATGACAGTAAATTAATTAATAAAGAATGTACCAGCATGGGTACAAGAGAGTACCCAAAGGTATGAGAGAAAAAAAAAAAGGATTACCAACGATGGTAAAGAGAGATTATCTCACAGTAAAAATGGTAAAAAAAGAAGCAGAAAAACCTGAAAAAATTATAAACGCTAGATGCGATAGGGTAAGAGATAATAAAATATGAACTTTCCTGACAGAAAAGTAATCTGTAAAATTATTAAACAACAACTGAATGTACTTAGCTCAAGAGAAGTAGCTTGACACAACTGAATGGCAACACGACAAACGAAATCTGAGTTAACAGGGAGAGGGTGACTGTCGGTAAAAGTTTAGCTCGAGAGTTTAAGCTGACGTGAGCTTGGAAAATGGCCGGCTCGGAACCGATACCCATGCATAAGGAATGAACGAGGATTAACAATATCAGATGGTTGGGCTCATTAGTAACGTGAAAGGTAGAAATTGGTGCCAATTGCACTGAACAGTTGAGAAAGAAATTCCAGTATTGCCGAAATAGGCACTGTGTAAGGATCAATACGTCTCTCATGGGCCCAAACAGAAAATCTTTTCCATTTACTGGAATAAATCTTCCTGGTAGAAGGCTCGAGGGAAGATGATAGAATATGGACCACTTCCGGGGAAAAATCATAAAGCCTGACTAAGGACGGAACTGGAGCAGCCAAGCTGTCAACATGAGGTTCTGGATGGAGGGATGGAATTGTCCTGACATTCGAGTCAGCAGATCTGGAACTGGGTCCAGAATCCAGGGCTTGTCCATTAGCTAGGGTTGAAGGAAGGGAAACCAAATTTGACGAGGCCAGTTTGGGGCAATGAGGATCATTTTGCTCCCCAAAGACTGTGCTTTCTGAATGAACTTTGATATCAGAAGTAATGGAGGAAAGGCGTAGAGAAGACCGGAGGATCAATCATGAGCCAGAGCGTCCCTGGGTGTCTCCACCTCCGGGGGGATAAGGGTGAAGTAGCTGCTGCATTTGGCACTGAGGGGGCTGGCAAATAGATCGCAGCAAGGCTAATACCATCTGTGGAATATCTCTTCCGCAACATAATTGCTCAGGGACCACTAGTGAGGCATTAGGATAGCTCTGCCCAGCCTGTTGGCAATCACGTTGGACTTACCAGTATATGCGTTGCAACTAGAAAGCGTTGGGAAGACACCGCCCACTGCCAAACTCGAAGTGCCTCTCTGAAGAGGGGGTATTGATTTGGTTCCACCCTGTTTGTTCAAGAACCACACTACCGACATGTTGTCTGAGTAGATTGCAATTGCCCCTAGAGGGAGAGAGCTCTGAAGTGCTTGCAACGCTAATAGCACTGCTCTCATCTCCAAGACACTGATATGCAAATGGGTCTCATGATCCTGCCATGTGCCTTGGACAGTCCTGCCAAGATAATACCCCCCACCTGATCTGGGAGGCATCTGTGGTTACAGTGGCAACTGGAGAAGATGGGACAAAGGGCTTGCCCACGTTGAGATTGCTGGCCTAAAGCCACCAGCATAGATCCCGCTTGCACATGTCCGTAATCAGAATGAAATGGGAGGGTGAGAGATGCTGCAGTGACCATTGGGCGAAAAGCAGCCACTGAAGAACCCTCATGTGTAGTCTGGTAAGGGGAACTAGCATGATCGTGGCAGCCATGGTCCCTAATAACTTGAGGACCACCTTTGCCCAGACCTACCTCAATGGTAGTAAGGTGCAGACCTGCTGTTGTAGAGCCTGAATTCTCTCCTCTGGTAAGAAAGCCCTCATGAGCACCGAATCTAGTTCGGCGCCGATAAAATTGACATGCTGGGAGGGCAACAAGGCAGATTGTTCCCAATTTAGAGTAATTCCTAACCGCTGGCACGGTGTAATGGTGGTGTCCCTGGTCTTTAACAGTAGATGCCTGGTGGTGGCAGAAAGGAGCCAGTCTTCCAGGTACGGAAACACTTGGAATCCCTGACGTCTCAAGTGAGCCGTTACCACTGCCATGCATTTGAACACCCTGGGGGCTGAGGTGAGACCAAAGGGCAGAGCGCGAAACTGAAAATGACTGCCCCCCCCCCCCCAGCCAGAAGCATAAATGACTTCTCGATGCCCTGTCCATCTTGATATGGTAGTAAGGATCTTTGAGGTCGATGGAGCACATCCACACATCTTTTCCTAACAGAGGGGAGTAGTGACTGCAAGGTGACCATGCGAAACTTGGACTTTTGTATATGAAGGTTCAATTGCCTGAGATCCAAGATGGGTCTCAGGTCCCCTGTTCTTTTCGGCACCAAAAAGAATATGGAGTAAGTCCCTAATCCTACTTGGTCTGCGGGGACAGGCTGGATGGTTCCCTTTGAAAGCAACTTTCTTATTTCTAAAGTAGCAGAATCCCTGTGACTGGGTGGAATTTCTAGGAATCTCTTGGATGATGGGAGAGGAGAAGAGAAGGGAATATGGTAACCTCTGGAAATTATGTTTAATACCCACTCATCTTGGGTGACTTCTTGCCAGGTTTCTGGGTATAAAGAAATGCGACCTCCAACCGGCTCCAGAGACCCACAGTCAGGCCTCCCTTCAGGAGCGCTAGTAGGGAGAACCATGAAAGGAATCAAGGCCCCCCTGGTTACACGGGCCTCCTCTGCCTCTAGGGCGGCATCTACCTGAATTTCCACCCCCTGCCCTGCCTCCAGAGGGGGAATCACTATGTGAGCCTTGAAAAAACCTCTGCGACTTCCTGAACCACATCTTCCCACCCTTCTGGCCCTTAGGGTAAGGTCTAGAAGGCAAGGAAAAACGGACTCCCATGGCAGACAGGCTTTTTCCTTCCTGCTCGCACCTAGTGAGAGTGCCCTTCACATTGGTTTCGAACAACGAACTATCAAATGGGGCACTGGTGAACGTAGACTTGAAGGCCTCCACGAAATTGCACAGGCGCATCCAGGAGGGTCTCCTAAGAAAGAATCTGGAACCCGCAGCCCTACTCCCTCCATTGGCTGCATATGAGATCAGCCTCATGGTGGAGTTGGTAACAGAATTTAAGGTAGACATCTGTGCATTGACCTTCTGTGCCACGGCATCAGAAATGTTACCCTGTAGAGAATCTCCTAGCTCTTTTAGGTGACCTCTCTGGAGCCTCGTAAAATGTGTCAAGTAGTTCAGTGACTGCAGTGATAGGCCGCTGAGGTAAAAACAAGCTTACCGTACCTGTCCATAGCCTAGGACTCCTTGTTAGGCGGATGGACAGTAGACAAAGTTTCAGCAAGTTCCTTCTTGGTGGCTGCTGCCAGCACCACGGCATCTACGGGAATGCCTTTAGATAGATACTGCTTGTCAGATGGGGCAGACCAAAACTTATTGGGTCTCCTTGGGACCGGTTCCATAGTGTCAGGGGTTTCCCCACGCCTCTCAACAGACAAGGTCTAATTGCTCATCAAAAGGGGGAGAAACCCAAGAGGCGGAGGGTTGAGACCTGAAAGCCTTCAGGAGCACTGACTTCTCATCAGAAGGGGGTTTGGAGGGCCAGCCGCCTCTCTGCTTCAAGATATCCAAGACATCTGAAAAAGAGATATCTTCAGAAGATGACTTGAGGGACCCCCTCTGGCTCCACGAAGTCGGTGTCTGACATGAGACTCATCCGGGGAGTCAAGGTGTTTTCTCTTACACAATCTCTTTCTGGCAGGCTCCTCAATCAAAAACTCTGGGGAGACATCAGAAAGTTGGGGACCACTCATGGAGGTATCCTGAGGCTTAGGGTCTCCACTGCCCAAGGACAGAGTGCGAACCGAAATTGACACAGGTGCTGGAGGGGGCAGAGTATCAGTGCCATAGGATATAGCTGACGACCTGGCCAGCACGCTCCTCATAACCTTGAAGGCTGATCCCCCTGGCTCCGAAGACCGACTAACTGTAGGGGAAACAGTAGTAGCCCTCGGTGCAGAGGAGATGAAGTCTGAAGCAGATGCCGGGTCCAAGCTCACTCGAGCCAAAGCACCAAGAGGAAGGCTCGGAACAGAGGAAGATCGATCCGATCCCTCCCCCTCGGGTCCAAGAACCGTGGACCCTTGACCCCATGGACGGAGCAGATGGGGTTGGAGCGCAAATCGGAACGGAGAGGCCAGGCGAGGATACTGGAACTGACCTAATGGCACCTGACGGAACCGACAACTCTGGCGCTGAAGGCCAAGAAAGGCTCAGAGAAGGAACAACAAAGGATGAAGAGGCCATAGGCTCCAGAGCTGATTAGGTTGGAGCCAAAATCAATTTGGACAACACAGATGACTGAAGCAGTTTCTTAGCCTAGCAACGTTCTCATCGGAAAGGGTCCTGGAAGACCTGGAAGATAAAGTAGGAGATCTGGATCTCCCTACAGAAGGGAACTTGCATGAAGGGGAAACTGGTAGAAAAACTGGAGACCGGATCCGAACCAAAATATCTGTGACCGGCTCCGAAAGGCTGGGAGCCAACACGGACTTAGTCAAGAGACTACCTTCTTTTGGCAACGATGGCAATGGAACCGAAGAAGGAGAAGCTGTTCTAGATATTTTCTCTGGAGGCTCTGAAGAAAAAGACGAAGCTGGAGAGTGCTTCTTGGAAGTCTTTTTGTCCTTTTTTGCTGGAGAGGGTAATGTACTGGAAGACATAGCCAAGTCTTCCTCGGAGTGTTTAAGCAGTCCCTTCAAAATGAGCTTGTTCTTCCTCTCCTGTAGCACATGGGGACTAAAGGAATGACAAAACAAGCAGGACTCTGAGGTGAATAGCCCCCAAGCAGTACACACACACAGAGTGCCCATCAGTTAAAGGCATTTTATTGCTGCATTCAACACACTTTTTAAAGCCCGAAGGCCTGTGTTCCTTAGGATCCTTGGACATGCTGAAAGGAACAAATTAATATGTACACGCACTAGACCCATCTAACAACAAAAGTACAGTTTTGTACCTACCATAAATGTAGATGTTCGAGTGCTAATACAGCTGCAGTCATAACAGATGGGTTCTCCTGCCGTCAGGCGGGTCATCGGTTGGCCGAATTCCAAAGTCTAGGTCCGGCGTCAGTTGTCGTCGCTTCTTCCCTGACGTCAGTGCGCCAGGGGTATAAAATAACCAGCCAACGCCATTTTCTTTAGTTTTTCTTGCCCCAGATGTCAGGTGCCCCCAGAAGGAAGGCAATACATAAATTTGTGTGATAAAGCAATGCAATATATCAAAATACAGTAGTGCAAGCAAATACAACAAGAATGAATACCCCAATCAGGTAGCATGATGAGGTGTTAGCCAATAGGCCTGTCCCAAGAGGGGAAGGAGGGAGGGAAACCTGGACTGCAGCTGTATTAGCACTCGAACATCTACATTTATGGTAGGTACAAAACTGTACTATGTTCATCGTGCATACAGCTGCAGTCATAACAGATGGGTAGAATTCCACAGCTAAGAAAGGGGTGGTAGGCACTAGGTGGAACTAGGAGGAGCCAGAATGCCCTGCAAGACTGCAGTGGCGTGGCAAAGCCTGCTCTAGATTTGGAGTATAATGGAAGGTGGTAGTGCTTGAAGAAGGTATGCACAGAACTCCAAGTGGCTGCTTCCAAAATATCTTTGGTAGGAACTCCTCTGAGAAAAGCTGCAGAGGTAGCCGTGGCCCTTGTGGAGTGAGATCTGATGCCTATAGGTACAGTTTTGCCATGAAAAGAACAGCAAAAGCGTATGCAGTGGGCTATTCATTTTGAGATTGTTTGGAAATTGGCTTTTCTTGAGCTCCTATAGCATAGGACGCAAAGAGCTGATCTGATTTCCTGAAAGGCTTTGTTCTGTCCAAATAATAACGCAGTTGTCTGTGGATGTCCAAGGAATGTAGTAATCTCTCCCCTTTGTTTTGAGGATTAGGATAAAAGGTAGGTAAGTGTATAGCCTGATTCAAAGCTACCCTGGATACCACTTTTGGCATAAAGGACGGATTGGTTCGTAAGGAAACTCTGTCCTGATGGAAGATGATGAAAGGCTGCACAGCCATGAGAGCTTGTAGTTCCGATACCCTACGAGCTGAGATAATAGCCAGAAGGAAAGCTGTTTTCCAGGACAAATATTGCAAATCTGATGAGGCAGCTGGCTCAAAAGGAGGCAAGGTCAGCTTTTCTAGAATGAAATTGAGATCGCAAACAAGTATTGGTTGTTTCCTTGGGGGTTTTAGATTCTTAGCCCATCTGAGGAACTGTCTTAAGAGGGGGTGAGAGAATAAAGGTGGATCAGTGTTGTATTCTGCAGAAATGGCTGAGGCATGGATTTTGATGGAGAAGAAAGAAAGTCCACTACCTAGCAGCTCAGCTATATACTGTAATATTTGAGGTAAATTCAGTTTTCCAGGATCCTGGCCCTTTTTCTCATTCCAGACACAAAACCGTTTCCATTTTGCGGAGTAACCTTTTCTGGTAGACAGCCTTCTGGCCTCCAAAACAACATCCTGCACTTCCTTGGAGAGTAGGGTCTGTTGTGATGCTAAGGAATCTTCCATGCGGCTAGATTGAGTGGTTTTAGCTGACTGTGAAGAGTTTTGAAGCTGTGCTGAGTCAGAAGAAGAGGCATTAGAGGCAGGGTCCATGGTGGGGAATGCGTCAGGCTCCTCAGGAGTGGGTACCAGTGTTGTCTTGGCCAGTCTGGAGCAATGAGAATCATCTTTGGTCTGTCTGCTCTGGTTTTTAATAGAACTTTGGGCAGCAGAGGAAGAGGTGGGAAGGCATAAACTGTCATTGATGTCCAACTGAAAGAGAGAGCGTCCACTCTCCAAGCCTTTGGATGAAAAATCCTTGAGCAGAATTTTGTCAATTGGTGATTTTCGTGGGAGGCAAAGAAATCTATGTCTGGCCTTCCCCATGCTTGAATTATCTCTGTAAAAATTTGAGGATGCAACTTCCATTCGTGTGGATCTGTCATATTTCTGCTTAGGTTGTCTGCCAGCGTGTTTTCCTTGCCTGGCAAGTACTGTGCTTGTAGTTCGATTTGTAAGTCCAGGACCAGGTTCCAAAGTGACATGGCCAGTCTGCATAGTGGATATGAATGGGTTCCTCCCTGTTTGTTTATGTACCACATTACTGTGGTGTTGTCAGTCCTTATCAATAATTGACCTGGTTGCAGGAGGTCTTTGAAAGCTGTAATAGCATTTATTACTGCTAGCATTTCCTTTTGATTGATGTGTAGGTGCTTTTCTTTTTGAGACCATTTGCCCTGAATGCACCGATCTGTCATGTGCGCACCCCAGGCGTAATCCGAGGCGTCTGTCGTGATGACTTGATTTGCTTGAGGCTTGCTGAATGGAGACCTTTGTTTGCTTGGCATGCTTGAGCCCACCACAGAAATTCCTGTTGAAGACATGGAATTAGTGGTATTCTTGTTTCCAGGCTGTGGCTGTGTTGAGACCATAGGTTTTTCAGGTACCATTGAAGTTTCCTCATATGCAGCTTTGTACATGGGATTAGTAAAATGCAAGATGCCATGAAGCCCAGAGCCTGCAGGATTTTCCTTGCAGTCAGCCTGGTACAATTTGCTAGTGTTCTGAAGTATTGAGTTAGTTGCCCCTGTTTCTCTGGCGTGAGGTAGGCCATCTGGGTGTTTGTGTCCAAGTTGGCACCCAGGAAAATTATTTTCCGAGAGGGTATTAGTCTTGATTTCTTTTTGTTGACTGTGTATCCCTGAGAATTCAACAACATTATTACATAAGCCAGATGTTTCAGAACAATGTGCTTGCTGTCTGCTTGGATCAGGCAGTCGTCCAAATAGGGGTATATTTGTATCCCTTGAAGTCTGCAGTAGGCAATTACTGATGCCAGGCATTTCGTGAATACTCTGGGCGCAGTAGATAAGCCAAAGGGCAATGCAGAGAATTGATAATGGGTTGAACCTGCAAGAAATCTGAGGTATCTTCTGCAATTTTGTCTGATTGGGACATGCAGGTATGCCTCCTTGAGGTCCAATGTTACCAGCCAAGACTCCTTGCCCAGCATGGGAAGAAGCTGCTGTAGAGTGAGCATCTTGAATTTTGGTACGAGTAGAAATGTGTTTAGGATGGATAGGTCCAAAATAGGTCTCCAATCTTTTCCCTTCCTTGGTTCCAGGAATAGTCTGGAATAAAAACCTTGACCTTGTTCGTGCGCAGGTACCTCTTGAATAGCTTTCATGTCTATGAGATCTGAAATTAGTCTTTGTGCCTCAGCCCTTTGATTGTGTGGCAGGTTTGGCATGCCTCTCATTTTTGGAAGGGTGTGAAAATGGAATCTGTAGCCTCTGTTTATAATGTCCAGGATCCATTTGTCTTTTGCGACAATATGCCAATTTTTTGAAAATAATGCCAGTTTTCCACCTAATGGTGCTGCCATTTGAGTCTTGCTTGGCATGCAAAGGGGAAGTCATTGGGTTTGCTTTCTGAATGGTTGCGAGTTATCCTCACCACCTCTTTGCGTAGGAGCTTGCCATTGTCTGCCTCTAAACGATCCTTGGGATTGCCCTCTGCCCCTCGAGTGCCTGTATCTACCTCTTTGGGGTCTGTCCGTGGCAAGAAAGGACCAGTTTTTGGAAGGCCAATTTCTAATGAAATGTGGGGGTTGTACCTGTAGGAAATCTTTCACTGTTTGCATTGATTTAGCCTTTTCCTCCATTTTCCTTAATACCTCCTCAGCATTAGCACCAAATAATACATCCTTTTGTAGAGGGGCATCTAGTAATTTAGCTTTGACATGATCTGGTAAGGTTTGTTCCTTGAGCCAGGCATGCCTACGTATGACTGATCCTGTAACAGCAGCTCTACATGAGGCCTCTAGAGCATCAAAACCACATTGTAAGGTATGTTTACCCACTTGTTCTGCACTATGCATCAAATCCTGCAACTCCTTCAAGTCTGGTTGTTCAGGTTGTGACATTTTACTTCTCAATTGTGATAACAAAAACTGTTGGTACTTTAATGCCCTCATGGTTAAGGTGCCCGAGGTATATACCTTTTTTCCCCACCTTTCTAAGGATCTGGAATCTCTCTCGGAAGGTAATGGATTTTTAGCAGTGGAGGCCTTAATTCCCTTGGGGCCCTGTGAGATAGTTACTGGGTCAGCAGCATGGCTTTTGTATAAAAATTGGTGCAAGTCAGGAACCCTGTAGTACCTGTCAGGCTTGACTGGAGCTGGAGGTAGAGAATCCGGGTTAAGGCAGACCTCAGAGTACACATCATCTAGTATGTCCAAGACAGGAGGTATAGCTAGAGGCCTGTGCTGAGGTAGCAAGAGAAATTCCCTAAGCCTTTTCTTGGAATCTGAATAATCTTGGCCTTCCCAGTGGAAGTGTTCCCTTAAGGTATGCAAAGTTAGCCCAAATGAGTAATCCTCTTTTGAGGGGGGGGGGGGCAGAGGGAATTGACTCCTCAGCATCAGAATCTTCAAAAGGGGAGTAAGAATGTTCCTGTTCATCAGAGTGCTCTGAAATAATGGAGCACTTATCAGAGGAGAGGGATTCTTCCACCACTCTGGGCCTTTTGTCCGGGCGGGGGGGGGGGGGTTGAGAACCCCTGATAAGAGTAATCAAATCCTCAGCCATTTTAAGCATCTGTTTTTTAGGCATGGGGCCTGGAGTTGGCCCCTGTGTAGCTTGTCTCAGACTGCATGGCTGCTTTAGACTTAGTGTAAGCCTTGATGGAAAAAGAAGAGGAAGGTCTGAAGACACCTTGAGAGGAGGTAGACCTGTCCACATTTTGAGATTCACCGCCAAGAGTGGCTTCAGTATCTGTAGTCGGGGTGTGGGCAGAGGAGCCTGCGACCTCGGGCACAGGAGACACCACCAATGTAGTGTCGTCGGTAGTCAGGGGCTGCATAGGCGCCTCTCTGAGAACCGGACCACGTGGAGTCGGCTTTGGCGTGGTGTCAGTGGAGGCCGCGTACCTCGTGTGTCGGTCCTTGTCTTTGCGTTTTTTAGACAAAACAGGAGTCGGAGTATCCGACGACATAATATAGTTAATTTTTTTGACAAAATAATGCTGGGCGAACTCCACCCGACGCTTAATGGTGCGTTTGTTGAATGTAGCAAAAAAGCGACAGACTGTGACGTCGTGGTCTGGGCCTAAACAAGGTATACAGAGGGAATGGAAATCCTTATGCGGTATTTGCTTCCCACATGAAATACAATTATTAACTTTGTCTGACATCGGTCTGAGACAAGAAAAGTTTCCCCAACGGGGTACTTAGCTTTCAAGAAGACTTTGGTTGCAAAATTTTTGTAATTTCAGGAGCTGGCCGACCGGCACTTGTGAACTGCTTTTGCTTCGGGCACTGCGCGGTAAGAAAGACTGAAGAAAATGGCGTCGGCTGGTTATTTTATACCCCTGGCGCACTGACGTCAGGGAAGAAGCGACGACAACCGACGCCGGACCTAGACTATGGAATTCGGCCGACCAAGGACCCGCCTGACGGCAGGAGAACCCATCTGTTATGACTGCAGCTGTATGCACGATGAACATCAGGGCCTCTAACTCAAATGGCCAAGAAACTGGCAGGAAAATAACAGGGAGGATGAGGTCCTGTAACTTAAAAGGGCCTAACCCGGGGAAACAAAAGCAGGAAAGCACCACTAGCCAGGCACAACACTAAACTCCGACAGAATGGAGCACCAAACCAAAAGCCACACAGAAACAATGGGGAGGACTAGGTCCTGTAACTTATACGGGTCTAGCCCGTGGGGAAAAGAAAATGAACGGGATACACAAGCAGCCAAACAAGGGCACAAAAAACATCCAGAGAAACAAATACAGGCGATAAAATACACTACCACACACAGCTATGAAAATAGCTTTTTTGAGCAACAAGTCAAAAGTTTACAAAAATTTTATAAACAATATACTGAGCCACGGCCAAAAGCGAGACCACGTCTGTGCTTAGCGAGCGGCAAACGAGATCTAGGGAATAGACGTGCTGCATGATGGGATACCTCTTAGCCATGAGACAACTGAAGACTTCAAGCTAGAGTATGGTCGATTCGGATCTGAGGTTTGGCTCCAAACACATGGGTAAGCATGAAGGCGAGACTGGACTACATAACATCTTTAGTTTACATTTTACTGATGGCTCAAAAGGAGACAGAGACAAAGCTTGTAACACCAAATTTAAATCTCATGGTGGAGTTGGATCTTTAAAAGGTGGTCTCAAAAGAAGGGCACCCCTACAAAAGGGTTCCTGTTATATAATCGAAGATGCAATCCTTCAAATGTGTCTTGATCGAACTTGAAAGCACGAAACAGCAAAATAGAGAAACGGCATATAAGCAATTTCTTTCCCTGGGAAAGAAATTGCTTGGCTGCCTTCATTACTTTGCCGTTTTCATCACTGTAGTGCGATCTCGGTGTTGGTATATTTAAGTAGGGCGTTGTGAGGGGCGAAGCCTCCCACTTTATGTAATGTTTTGAAGTTTTTTGTTTTTTTTTTTTTTTGTAGAACAGCGATTTTTTTCCCTTGGAAAAAAAATCGTTGTTCCGAGTGTTCGAGATTATAAGCTTTTGCTTACATGGGGTTGATAAATCAGCGTTCACTGATTTAATATAGACCCTAATAAAAGCTTTACAAAGTTCTGAGGAGGCTAAGGTGGAACTGTCAACTCCTATATGAAAACTGGAAATGGCTGCTAGTTGTATTTTAACAGTAGAGGAACTAGCCCCTTCATTAAAGATTGCACCCAGAAACTCATGAACTTTATGTACTGGTGCTGAAAAAGGGTCACTGTTTTCCTGCTGTGCCCAATAAAACAATAGTTATGTACCCAACATAACATTCCATGTTTGTTGTCCATCTCACCTTCATTCTTGCTGGTTGGGTTCGGAACTGAGCATCGGTTCCATCTTGGCCTTTACTAGGCTAGACGGCTTCCATTGGCTCGAGGCTATACCCTATCCCATTATGCTTAGGGAAGAATACCCAGATCTTGTTTACAATTACTAACACCAGTAAGATAAATATGTACATATATACATCAATACACCCATTACTTGTGCCATATAGGACTAAGGAAGGAAATCAGAGAACATGAGTTCTAAATCCAAAAAACACCTCTCGATCCTCCAGGAGCGAAGGTTGAGGGAAGGAGGGCGGGATGCAAGAATGAAGGTGAGATGGACAGCAAACATGGATGGTTATGATGAGTACCAAGCTTCTTTATGTTATGTTGTCCTATCTCACCTTCATTCTTGCTAGTTGGGAACAGCATCCCTAGCACCTTCTTTCTTGGGTGGCTCAAGGGAACAAACTCTTCAGAACAGTGGATCCAAAAAGAGCCCTGTTTAGGAAGGCCCATATCTACTTTGTAATGAGTGACAAAGGTATGAGGTTTAACCCATGTCGCTGCAGCAGAAATTGAATCCATGGGTAACCTGGCCTGAAAAGCAGTCAAGGTTGCAACAGCTCTTGTCGAGTGACCCTTAATTTTACCAGGCAGTTGTCTACTTTGAGAAGTGTATCAATAGGTAATCATATCCGTAAGCCATTCTGACAGAGTGCCTTTGATATTGGAGCACCCTTCTTTTTATCTGAAAAGGATACAAATAATTGATCAGATTTCCTGATTTCCTTTGTTTTGTGCAAGGAAAAACGTAGCTACCTGTGCGCATCCAATTGATTAAGTTTATATTCTGCCCTGTTGCCATAGTTCGGGAAGAAAACAGGTAGGTCAATGGATTGATGTAAGTTATTCTCAGAACAAACTTTGAGAAGAAAAGATGGATTAATTCTAAGGGAGACTATCTTTATGGAAAACTAAGTAGGGAAGGCGTATGTATAATGCCTGAAGTTCTGACACATCCTCCTGATGTGATGGCCACAAAAAATGCTGTCTTCCAAGTTAGGAACTTTAAATGAGAAGAGGAGGCTGGTTCATAAGGTGGAAGGATTAAGGTAGATAATACTAATAAAATCCAAGTGCAGGCAAAAGTACACAATGCGAATCCAATAAAACCACAAAAGGTGCACTGAAAGCGACCCAATAAAGTCATAGACGAAGGCAACCAGTATATGTAACGTTTTATTAAAGAACAATTCACACTAAAAACACTCCATCTCCATTAACGCTGTTTGAAAATCCTTTTTCGTTTCATCACACTTCATCAGATGTGGGTTAGAGTGAAAAACAGCCCTTTTATATACAATCAAACAGTTTCTGAGCAGTCCTTGGTCAATTCTGACTGTTTCTTAAACACAAACTTGTCTTTGCATGGATCTTGGCTCATTAGCAGCAGTACAAAATAACTGCCTGCTCACACCACAGATAATATACATATATAGTAGATAATACTAAGTTTAGGGCCCAAGGAGCTTGTGGTTCCTTGACTGGAGGTCTTGGCAAAACCTCTCAGAAAGGTCTTGCACGGTCTGTGAGACATTATTTTTGATCCCATAGCTCCCAAGTGATAGCTGGACATGGCCATTCTAGTTGAACTCTAATGGTAGCCGCTGCTGCCCCGTTATTAAAAAGTTCTGCCAAGAAATCTAAGATGGATATTACTGGGGTTGTAAAAATATCAACATGATTGAGGGAAGCCCAATGAGAAAACCTTTTCCACTTGCTAGCATAAATTTTTCTAGTTGTGGTCTTATGGGATGAAAGCAGGATATGTTTCACAGTACGGGATATGTGTGGGAGCCTGGCTAAGACTGGAAGTGGAGCAGCCAAGCTATCAATCTGAGGGTTTGGATCAAAGAATGGAGTGTTCCCGACGAATGCGTTAGGAGGTTCCACAATCCATGGCTCCTGTTTTAGATGGGGCCAAAGGAAGGGGAACCAAATTTGACGAGGCCAGTATGGAGCTATGAGTATTATCCTGCTTCTCAACAAAAGAGCTTTCTGGAGTACCTTGGGGATTAACGGGAACAGAGGAAAGACATAAAGAAGACCGGGGGGGGGGGCAATAGTGTACAAGTGCATCGCTTGGTGACTCCCCAGGAGGGGGGGGGGGTCCAGAGCAAAATAGCTGCTGCATTTGGCATTCATGGACGTGGAAAAAGGATCGCAACAAGGCTGGCCCCACTTGTGAAAGATCTGTTCTGCAATTTCCTGATTTAGAGACCACTCGTGAGGCATTAGGACAGCTCTGCTTAGCTTCTCCGCTATTACACTGGATTTCTCCAGGATATGCATTGCTATCAGAAAGCGGTGGGAAGAGACTGCCCACTGCCATTCTCTCCGAGCCTCTAAACACAGGGGGGTAAGATCTGGTTCCACCATGTATATATACCACACGGCCGACATACTGTCTGTCTGAAGTGCAATCACTCCTAGTGGAAGGGAGTTCTGAAATTCCTGCAATGCCAAGAGCACCACTCTCATCTCTAGGACATTGACATGCAAGTAGTATTCGCATTCCTGCCAAGTTTCATGGACTATCTTTCCCAGATAATGTCGCCCCCCCCCCCACCCTATCTGGAAGTGTCCATGGTCACTGTAGCTACTGACTGTGGGAGATTGAACAGTCTGCCTAAAATTACCTGGGTGGATTGAAGCCCACCACCTGAGGTCCCTCTTGCAGGAGTCTGTGATGATGATCTTGTGGGACATGGGCAACTCCTGTATGGAACACTGAGTAAAAAGCAACTACTGGAGTACTCTCACGTGTAGACGTGCAAGAGGTACCAGTGTAATCGCTGCTGCCATGGTACCCAGAAGCTTCAGTACAACCTTTGCCTGTACTTTCGTTTTTGCAAGCAGATTTGACACTTGAGGACACAGTGTTTGTAGTCTGTCTTGAGGAAGTTTGCTACCATATCTTTTGTATTTAAGTCTGCTCCTATAAATGTAATATGCTGTGATGGCAACAAGGCAGATTTTTTGAAGTTTATGGTGATACCCAGCTGTGAACACAGGTGAATAGTGGTGTCGCTGGCTTTGATTAGTAGATGCTTGGTGGTGGCGGTTAGGAGCCAGTCGTCCAGATATGGAAACACTCGGAATCCCAGACGTCTCAAGTCAGCCATGACCACTGCCATGCATTTGGTGAACACTCTGAGAGCTGTAGTGAGAACAAAGGGCAGGGCTGAAAACTGATGGTGATTGGCCCCCAGTTGAAAGCGTAGGCGATTCCTGGATCACTTGTCCATTTTTATATGGTAGCACACATCCTGGATCTATCAAGCACATTCAATTGTCTTTTCCCAAAAAGGGAAGTATTGGCTGCAGTGTCACTATGTGGAATTTTGATTTTTTGAACAGACTTGTTCAGTCTGCTGAGATTGAAAATGGGCCTCCAGCCCAATGGGCCTCCAGTCCCCTGTCTTCTTTGGAACTAAAAAGAACCTTGAGTAAGTTCCGGATCCAATTTGGTCTGCGGGGATGTTTTGGATGACTTTCTTAGCAACCCTTGAACTTCGAGTTGCCTGATCCCTCTGGTTGGGAGGAACATCCGGGATCAATCTTTTTTCTAATGGAGGGGAAGAGAAGGGGATGTTGTAGCCTCTGGATATTATCATCTGTACCCATTTGTCTTGTGTAATATTTAGCCAGGCGTTTTGGTACAGTGACAATCGACCACCGACTGCCTTCAGAGGTGGACAGGTGGGCCGCCTTTCAGGAGCACTGGAAAGGCCTACCAGAGAATGCATCTGCCGCCCTGGTTTTGCAGACCCCCCCCCGCGAGATTGACATCTTCAATTGTTTCCCCCTCTGCTCCCGGGGGAAGATTCACCATGTGTGTCTGGGAAAACTCTTTTGGACTTACAGAACCACATCTTTCTTCCCTTTTGGCCTTTGGGGTAATGCCTGGTGGGGAGGGAAAAACGTACTCCCATGGCAGAAAGTCTCTTACCCTCCTGCTCACACCTGGCCAAAGTTTCTTTCACCTTTGAGCCAAAGATGAACCATCAAAACGGGCGTTGACAAAGGAAGACTTGAAGGGTTCTGCGAACTCACATAGGTGCATCCAGGAATGCCTCCTTAGGGAAATTCCTGTACCCGCCTCCCTGCTCGCTCCACTGGCCGCATAAGATTACAAGCCGCATGGAGGAGTTAACTACAGAGTTTAAGGTAGCAAGCCAAGTGGTCACCTTGTCTGAAACCCCAGCAGCTATAGAACCTTGGAGGGTATCACCTAACTCCTTCAGGACATCCCTCCGCAGTCTAGTGAAGTGAGTCAAGTAGTTCAGCGACCTGAGTGTAAAGGCTGCTGATGAGAACATACACTTTCCGTATCTGTCCATTGTGTGAGATTCTTTATTCAGTGGATGGACAGACGTGGAAGTCTCAGACAATTCCTTTTTGGTGGCAGCCGCCACCACCACAGCATCTACTCAAACACCTTTGGACAAAAATTGCTTGTCAGAGGGGGCAGTAAGGAACTTGTTGGGCCTCCTCGGAACGGGTTCCACAGATTCTGGAGAGTCCCACGCCTTTCGACGGACTACGTTAAGGAGCTGGTCAAAAGGCGGCGTCACCCAAGAGGTAGAGTAGAGAGAGACCCGAAAGCCTCTCGGTACATGGACTCATCCTCAAAAGGGTTGATGGATTTCCAGCCACCTCTCTGTTTAAGGATCTCTGAGGATGTCCGCAAACAAGACATCCTCAGAGGGTGACCGTGGGGACCCTTCCGAATCATCTAAAGCCATGTCTGAAGTGACAGATTCCACAGGGGAGTCTACAGGCTTCCTCTTACATGTCCTCTTCCAGGGGACCTCTTCAGAGGGATACTGTGGAGAAGTTTTGGAAGAGACTTTTGCCCACTGAGGCATCCTGGGACTTTGGGTCTCTGCGCCTGGGGGGAGAGGGATGGTGGAGAGAGACTCTGGCACTTTTGGGGGAAAAAAGCTTGGATCAGAGAGTGGAGCGGACTGAGGTGACAGCGCACTGCTAATGGCCTCAAAGGCACCATGATCTCACGCCGAGGAAGTCCTCGGCTCTGAAGAACCAGGAGACCATGCCCGAAGCAAGGTTGCAGATTCCAAGACCGATGTAGGTGCCGTGCTGACCCGCGCTGATGCCCCAAGAGGTAGATTCTGATCAGACAACTGTCTGACCAGACTCTCCTCTCTGGACCCGACAGCAGAGTGTCGGCCCCTAGACTCCTCGTCCAAGGATGGCACCAAGGAAGTCAGAGCAGAAATCGGGACCAAAGATCCTGGATGGAGCAGGTCTTGGTCCCGATGTTTCCACTACTATCAAATCCAAGCAGCAACTTGGGTCGGAGGAGAAATTGTCACAAGGGTGGTGATGGTAGTCGGAGTCGACTCCATTCTGGGAGGACTCGAAAGGATCTTGGCTAGTGCCAGTATCCGTAGCAGTCTCTTACCACCTGCTCCACACCATCGTTGGACAGGCTCCTGGAAGGCTGAAGATGGAGCCAAGGACCAAGCTGACTGCAAAATGGGTGAATGTAGTACAGACGAGACCAGTTCCAATATTGGGGACCGGCTCAGACTACAACTACCGGTTCCGAAAGGATCAGTGGAGCCAAACAGGCAGATGTCTCAGGCCCGAAAGCCTTCTGGTCCGTGTTCGATTTTTTTGCCTGCTTCTTTGCCAGGTCAGATGCTGGCGCCGAGGAAGAAGCTCTTTTTGAAAATTTGTCTGACATTGATGATTTAGAGGAAAAACAGTTTTCCTTCAACAGCCTCAGCAAAAGAAACCTTGAGCAGACCCCTCAAGAGTTTATTCTTTCTTTCCTGCAAAACTCTAGAACTAAACCCATGACAAATAGCACAAGATTCCTGTAGGAGAACAGCACCCAAACAGTAAACGTAGCTGGTGTGTCCAGCCATTAAAGACATTTTCTGTGTACATTGGTCACACTTCTTGAAGCCAGAAAGCTTTGGTTCTTTACCATCCTTAGACATGACTAACTGACAGTATTTAAAACAATGGAAAACCAACTTCTACTAATGGTTTTAAACTATATCAAGATCAACTACATTAAAGCACAAACCAAGCCTTTTTTTTTTTTAAAGGGGACACACACCACAACAGAAAAAAAGGGGAAACCAGAGGAGAAGTCTCTAACTTAAATGACAATCTCCTCTAGTAAGAGGAGAAGTTTCCCACTTAAATGACAACTCCCAACAAGTGAAACCGCTGGGAAATTAAAGGGAAGCCCTCTAACTGAAACGGGCTGATTCAGAGTCTCCTCAACTTCATGTCAAAGAAAGAAATTACAACAATAAAATCCACACAAACCCTGAGGAGAGAGACAGTCTGGACACAAGATAGGGTAGGGGAAGGCCTAATGAGAGATGATGGCCAGTAACAAACAAAGCACAGCAAAAAACGAACAAATTTGATGACAATCAGTAAATTAACACTAAATATTCTCAACAGTAGCAAAAAAGGAACAAGAATTACTGTTAAAACAAAAGAAACTTTTCTACTTAGCCTGGAGCCTAGTAAGAACACTCACTCTAGTTTAGCAGCAAACGAGATCTGGGTATTCTTCTCTAAGCATGATGGGATAGCGTATAGCCTCGAGCCAGTGGAAGCTTTCGAGCTTTAATAAAGGCAGAGTCGGAACCGATACTCGGTCCTGAACCCAACCAGCAAGAATGAAGGCGAGATAGGACAACTTAACAGCAAATCTTTTCCATTTACTTCTGCAAATCTTCCTAGCAGAAACCTTATGGGAAGATAAAAATATACGAGAGACCGGAAAGGAGAGCATAGGTTGTCTGGCTATCAATGAAGTGGAGAAATAATCCAGTCAGCTTTAAGTCTGAATGCCTCAGTGAATCATGTCTGTTGGCTGAGACAGGAGGTCTGGAACTGGATACAGAATCCATGGAGGGTAAACTAGGTGAGGTCAAACAAAAGGTAACTAAATCTGACGAGGCCAATAAGGGGCAATGAGGATGACTTTACTCTTTAATCGAGATGCTTTCTGGAGAAATATGGGTTGGGAATTAAGAGAACTGGGGGATATGCAAAGTGAAAATCGGGGGGGGGGGGTCATGAAGGAGAATATCTCTCGACAATTCGCACAGTGGGGTATCAGGGCAAAGAACCTTCTGCACTTGTTGAGAAGGGATGCAAAGTGATCACAGCAAGGTTGACCCCACTGGCAAAATATGTTTTCCACCACTGTGATGTTGAGAGACCTCTCATGAGGTAACAAAACGGACCTGCTCAACTTGTCTATCACTGTGGATTTCCCTGAAATGTGTGTTACTACCAGAAATAGATTGGATGAGACTACCCATTACCACACACTCACAGCTTCTTGATTTAAGAGGTAAGATCTGGTTCCTCCCAGTTTGTTGATATGCCAGACTACCGACATATCGTCTGTCTGAATCACAACAGTCTCTGGATTGAGACAGTCTTGAAAAGCCTGCAACCCTAGGAGTACAGCTTTTAATTCCAGGACACTGACATGTGTTGGCCTCTTCCAGGGACCAAGTACCTTGGACCGTCTTTCCCAAGAAATGCCCCCACCTCCCCCCGCAACCCACCCAATTTGGGAAGAGTCTGTGCAGACTATGGCCTGAGGCTGAAGAAGAACGAAGAGACAGATGGCCCTGAAAAATCTGATCTGAACGAATCCACCACTAGATGTATTTTTTGATGCCTGAGTTATTCTGACCTGGGTGGACACAGGATGATGCAGAATGGAACAAGGGATCATTTGCTGTTCAAGTCATAATGGAGAACTGTAAAAAGGGGAAGAATCCCAAGTATGGCATGGACAGACTACAAAAAAAGTATGACAATATCCCAGATTCATGCACAAAAAGTGCTTAAAAATGTATAAGATACACCCTACACTGATCTATTACATTACAGTGACCGTGAAACACTGCTAAACCACTTTGCAGTTAAGCCATGATAAAGGACAAATTATTATTTCAGGGATAAAAATTCAAAGGGGAATATTCCAGGATGACTCTGTCACCACTGCTCTTTTGTCTTGCCTTTAACTCATTAAGATGTCTACTTAACAGATTAGGTCACAGCTACAATTGGGTTCCTAGAAAACAACAAACTTAAAGACTTGTCTTCTTTTTGTAGATGATTTAAAACTGTGTAGTTCATCAGATGAGGAATTGAAAGTACAACTGCAAGTGGTCAAAACTTTTTCATATGATATAACATCATTTGGTCTTGAAAAATGTGTAAAAGCAACATTTAAAGAAGAAAAGCTGCAGCACCAAAAAAAAAGTTATGTACTTGCCATAACGTTCCATGTGTTTTGTCCATCTCGACCTTTATTCTCACTGATGGGTCGGATTTGATCCACCGGATCAGTCTCAGCCTTTTATAACAGCTCAAGGCCTTCAGCAAAGCTTGTGGGCATTCTACCTGACTCATAATGCAATTCCCTAACTCTCTCAGATCGTGTTTGCCCCTGATACCTCATATTAGAGGTAAAGCTTTTCATCACTTAACAGAAAGGGATTGTTTCTGAGGCAAGAGAGTCCTGAAATACCCAATTAATGCTACTCAATCTCCAAAGAGTATAGCCGGGGGTATGGAGGCTGGGTTCTGAGAATAAAGATAGAGATGGACAACACACATGGAACGTTATGTTAAGTACATAACTTCTTTATGTGATGTTGTCAATCTCACCTTTATTCTCAATGATGGGACCACATCCCAAGTTACCTGATTCTTGGGTGGCTCATGGGAGAATATTTCTCAGAACTATAGAACCAAAAGATGCTCTACTCCTGGAGGCCAAATCTACTTTGTAATGAGTAATAAAAATATGAGGTCTTGCCCACTTTGCTGCAGAACAGATATTATCCAAAGGTAGCATAGCGTGAAAGGCTGCAGAATAAGCCATCGCTCTAGTGGAATGAGCTTTAACAGGAGTAGTGAAATATTTTTTTTAGAAGTATAAATGAAGGAAATACATTGTCAAAGACATTTGGATAAGGTAACATTTGATACTGGTAGGCTTGTCCTAACGTCAGAGTAAGAAACAAATAGCTGATCTGACTGTCTGATTTCTGCAGTTCTGTGTAGGCAGAAACAATTTATTTTATTTAGTTTAAATTTGCTGAGCGGGAGTAGTCCGACTGAGCTGCAAATAGCCCTTTTTCAGCAGAGGCCCGGGGAGAAAAGCTCCAGAAACATTATACAATGTAGTAAAACAATTAGAGCCAAATAATCAAAAAAGGATGACTGAGATATTTTTACAGGTATTTACAACATTAAGTATCAAATATTTACAAGTCATTATTAATAATGCAATCAATGCAATAAAAGACATTCTTGCAGTCTTCTTTAATGTAAACATAGGTTACTTTACGGTGATGACTAAAAGGAGGTTTGTAGGGAAAGAATTTACACTGAAGAATAGAAAGTCAGACTAAGTGAGACAGGTAAGTCAGGCCAAGAGGGATATTAGTGTTGAGACAGTAAGAGAGTAGAAGTTAAAAGTTAGGAGAAGTGGTCAATTAGTGAGAAGGTGGAGGGAACAGTTTATGGTGGATGGTAAGACCAGAGTGTTAGTGTTCTTGGGTGGCTGCTTTGAATTTAGGGAGATTTAGTAATCTAATTTGAAGTGGAAGCTTATTCCATGCAATGTTAGGATGGTAGCTATATAAGTTGCTTCCCACTTTCGTCCTGGGTTTACAGATAAGTAGTAAGTCTTGGTCAGAGCTGTGGAGTGATCTAGCTGGAGAATAGTGGGATATAAGGGAGGACAGGTTAGGGCAATAGAAAGGTTGATATATTATAGAGTGTAAAATCTGAAGCAGAAGGTTGGGTAGTTCCAGCCAGTTTAAGTGAGACAGTGATGAGTATTTTAAGTATGTTGGGCAGAGAATCTGGCTATCTTATTATAGGTTGAGTTAAGTTTTACTAGGAATGGGCGTTAAGGTTTGTGAGTATTTGAGAACCATATAATAGACTAGGTAGGAGAGAGGTGGGAGATGGGGTTACTTTAGCTTTGCAAGTGAGACACTTTGTATTTCTGTACAGCACGCCTAGTTTCAGATGGGTCTTCCTGATGCAGTTAATTTGTAAGTCAAATTTAAGTTGACCATCTATAGTGACACCTAACAGTTTGGTGCTATATTCAAGTACTACTGGAGTCTTATTGAGAGAAAGTATAGTAAAAGTAGATTTAAGATGGGCAAGAGTTTTGGAGAGAAAGAGTAGGAGGGTTTTTTTTTTTTTTTTTGTGGATTTAGGATTAGTTGGTTGTTGGTGAGCCAGGTTTCTACTGATGTTAAGGCTGCGTGAGTAATAGAGATGAGACCAGAGGGAGAGTCATAGATAGTAATCACAGTAGAATCATATGCGTACTGAACAAGACATGACTGAGGGCAAGAGGTATAGAGTGGACTGGTGAAGATATGAAATAGCAGTGGACCCAATATGGATCCTTGCGGAACGCCCATTTTTACAGGGAGGGAAGGGGAGAGTGCAGACAGCCATTGCACTGATTGTAATCGATCAGAGAGAAAGCTGGAAAACCAAGTGACATTAGCAGGGGAGAAGTTAAGATTATCCAATTTAGTGAGAAGTCGAATGTGTGAGACAGTATCGAAGGCTTTAGAAAGGTCTAGAAATAAACAGGAGACAAATTTGTTATTAGCCAAGGAAATAGTGTTGGTAAAGGAGATTAGGGCAGTACTTGTACTGTGTTTTGGGTGGAATCTAAGCTGAGTTGGAGTAAGTAAGTTTTCCTGTCAGAGACATTCTAGAGTTTGCTTCTGTATACATTTTTTAAGTAGCTTTGAGAGGGGTGACAGAATGGCTATAGGTCTAAAGTTACAGATTTCTTGGGAATTTCCTCCTTTGTGGATAAGTAATGTATAAAATTCTTTCCAGATAGATGGATCTTTAGACTCAGAAATGGAGCGGTTGATCAAGATAGATACAGGAAAAGCAATAGTATTGGCTGCTAGCTGGAGGAAGTAGGAAGGAATGTTATCAGCAGAAACAGAGTAACGTTTTAGTTTGGAGTAGAGATTTGATATAATTAGCAGCTGCAGACTGAAAAGAAAAGAAAAGAAAAGGGTTACGGGGTTAGAACCAGAAAGTAGGACAGAGTGATTTGGATCATTAGCTGGGGGGGTGTTGTATTAATCATTTTTGTTACAGTGTCAATAAAAAAGGTGTTAAAAGACAGTGGCAGTGTCTTCAAGTGCACTATTTGGGTAAGGATTGGGGCTGGAAGGGTTTTCAGTATGCAAAATTTGGTTGACTGAGTTCTAGACTTTTTTTAGGATTAGATTTTAATTCTGTGGGAGGGCTTAAGTAAAATTTCTTTTTATCTTTAGCAATGTGTTTTTCAGTTAGGTTTCTAAGTTTTTTGTACTTTTGCCAGTCAGAGGGGAGTTTAGATCTCATCCAGGTTTTCCACACCCTGTCCCTATTTTTCATTATGGTATGGGTTGCATTTGAGAGCCGCTGGGATACTTTAGATTTTATTCTAACAGTACAAAGAGGTGCAAGAGTTTAGTATATAAAGAAAAATAGAGTTAAATAATTGGACTCCTTCATCCACAGTCAACTCATTAACATGACTCCAGTTAATTCTTGAAAGAAGGTTACTAAAGGTGTCAGGAAAGAAAGTGGATAGTTTTCGACAAGTTATGTATCTATGAGGTCTTGTTTAGTGGGGGGATGAATCTAGTAACTTTTGTTGGAGAGTGATCACTAAGGGAACTGGGTAGGGTAGGGTTTCAGGGCTATGATATATAGAAGGGTCAGATACTAGTATCCAGTCAATTAAAGTACTAGGGATTTGAGAGTTACTGTAGTGAATAGGTTCGGATATTAGCTGTCTAAAGCCATGCAGATTAATACAAGAGGAAGAGTTAGGGTCATTGTCTATGAATGTCCAGAAGATATAATGAATATTCCCCTTTATTTTGGAAATTTAGGAAGAATACTGGCAACTCAACAGATTGAATGAGGTTACTTTCACAAAAAAATTTGGGCAAAAAAGAGGGGTTGGTGTAAAGAAACTCTGTCCTTATGAAATAACACGCAAGGTGGCTTGGCAGACAAAGCTTGTAATTCTGAAACTCTCCTTGCTGACGTAATGCCCACTAAGAGGAGCATTTTCCAAGAAAGATACTTAAAGTCACAGGTAGCAGACAGCTCAAAAAGATGACAGATAATGTTTGACAATACAAAAATCAGATCTCAAGATGGGGAAGGGTTTTTGTACAGGGGTCTTGGCATTGTAGTTCCCTTCAAAAATGTTTTACAAAGTCTTTTTGACATGATACAATACCCATTTTCTCCGATATGAAAGTCTGAAATTGCCTTCTGGATCGCCTTTTCATTTGTATACAGTAGTGCACATCTTAAGGGTGTATAGAGCACATCAAACTTATTTTTTTCCAAGAATTGAAGTAACGACTACAGTGTCACCATCCTGAACTTGGTCTTTTCACAAATTTGTTTAGAATGCTGAGATCCAAACTGGGTTTCCAGTTTTCTATAGAACTAAAAAGAACCTTGAGTAAGTTCCAAATCCTCTCTGGTCTGAAGGGGACTTCTTGGATGACTCTTTCTCAGCAAATTTTGAATTTCTAAGGTTGCTTGTTCCTTTTGACTGGGTGGAACATCTGGAACGGATTTGCTTTTGGGAGTGGGGAAGGAAAAGGGAAATAGTGTAACTCCTGGATATTATGTCCTGCACTCATCTGTCATTTGTCATCTTTTGCCAGGTATGAAGGTGCAGAGAATCGTCCCCCGATTGCCTCCAGAGGTGAGCAATCAGACACCCTTTTCAGGAGTGTTGAAAGGGTCTACTAAAGATTGATTATCTGGAGCCCTGATTCTGCAGGCCTCCCATGCCAGGCGGGTGGAATCTTCCATTATCGTTCCCCCTCTGCCTCTAGGGGAACTTTCACCCTGTGTGTCTTGGAAAGACCTTTGTGATTTTCTAAAACAAATCTTTCCACTACCTCTCTGACTTTTGGAAAGGGTCTAGTAGGTGTGGAAAAATGTACTCCAATGGCGGACAAGGGCCTGCCTTCCTGCTCCCACCAGGTGAGTGTTTCTTTTACTTTGGACCCAAAAAGAGAGGAGCCGTCAAAAGGGGAGTTGATAAAGGAAGACATGAAGGGCTCCACGAAATCGCAAAGACGCATCCAGACCTGCCTCCTAAGAGAAATACCTGAATCTGCTGCCCTACTTGCTCCATCTGCTGCATATGACAACAGTCTCATGGATGAGTTCACAATTGAATTGAGGGTAGTGAGCTGAGTAGTGACTATCTGCTGCCACATGAGCTACAGCTCCTTGGAGGAAATTTGCCAGTTTATTCAATAGGTTCCTCTATAATCTAGGAAAATGGGCCAAGTAGTTCAGCAACCGTAAGAAAAAAGGTAACTGATGAAAACAAACACACTTCCCATACCTATCCATGATCCTGGAATCGTTAATGGGAGGATGGATAGAAGAACTGGTCGCCCATGGGATCAATTGCTACACCTTTAGTTAGAAAAGGCTTGTCCTTAGGGGCAGTAAAGTATTAATTTGGCCTCCTAGGAGTCGGGTCTATGGAGGCTGGGGTCTCCCAACCCTTCTGAGAGATTAACTCAATAAAGCTCATAGGAAGGAGCGTCACCCAAGGGGTGGAAGGGCAAGACCCGAAAGCATTCAGGTATATAGACTCCTCAGCTGAAGGGGATGTGGACTGCCAGTCACCTCTCTGCTTTAATATTTCCAGGATGTCTCCAAAGGAGACATCTTTAGGAGGTGACCATGGGGACCCTTCTGCATCATAGAGATCAGTATCTGATGTGATTAATTCCTCTGGGGAGTCTAGATGCTTCCTCTTGCAAGTCCTCTTCCAAGGGACTTCCTCAGTGGGGTAGTCAGGAGAAGTTTCAGAAGGGGGGACTCCCTTGTTGGACTTCCTGAGGCCTGGGGTCTCTACGGTCCTGTGGAGAGGGTATATGAGAAGGTAAAGTCACCAGCCCAGAACTGGAAGGATGATATGGAATACACTGTGTCTGAGACCGAGATGCAGTCATTACCCTCCTCAACCTCAAAGGCACTCTGTCCCTGATCCTAAGAACACCCCAGATCCGACAAAAGGGCCCTCAGGGACAAAGGAATCTCCGGTGCAGGAGACAGAAGCTCAGAGGCAGAGGTAGGATCCAAACTCACATGTGCCAAAGCCCCTAGAAGCAGGGTCAGATCCAGGGAGGGCCAAACTCACTCTGCAGATCTGACCAGGGAGTGTCAGCTCCTAGAGATCTCCTGTTCCGACGGAGCAGAAACACTCATGACAGACATCGGGTCTGAGGAACTGATGGGTATAGGATCTGAGCTAGACACCAGTTTGGCATCCAAATCTTCTGGCTCTAAAACCAGGGGACGGATCAGAGGAGGAACAGGCGCTGATGGGAAGGACTTTGCCGGCTCCAATTCCCTTGGGCTTGAATCCAATAATAACTTGGCCAAGGCTGTCTTTTGAAGCCACTGCACTACCCTATCCACATCATCGTCAGACAAACTCCTGGTAGACCAAGAAGATAGGGCTGGAGACCTTGATTTAGTCAAAAATGGAAATGGGAGTCGAGAAAGTACAGTTGCGTACACTTACCATATATGTAGCTGTTCGAGTGTATTCACTGTTGCAGTCATTACATTTGGGTAATCTGCTGGCAGGTTGCCCTCAGTCGGCCTGAATTCCAAAGTCTTGGGTCGTGCGTCGGTTGCTGTCTCGTCTTCCATGAAGTCAGGTCTTCAGGGGTATAAAACAAGCAGCCGACACCATTTTCTTTAGTTTTTCTTGCCCCAGATGTCAGGTGCCCCCAAAAAGGTAGCAAAAATATATATGTATGAAAACTATACATACATGCATCAATATAAACTTTACTTTCATCTATAAGCAAAACACCACATAGGTTGTAGAAGATAGAGAAGGAAAGATAAACTCCAGAATGAAAGGGGGGATGGCAGGCGGGTAACCTGGACTGCAACAGTGAATACACTCAAACATCTACATTTATGGTAAGTGTACACAACTGTACTATGTTCTTCGTGTTTCACTGTTACAGTCATTACATTTGGGTAGAATCCCAAAGCTATGGTTGGGAGGCTGGTGCTAAACAGCATTAGGTGCGGCTATAAGGCCCTGCAGAACTGCAGTGGCAAAGCCTGCCCTGGACTTAGAGTAGAGAGGCAAATGATAATGCTTTGTAAAGGTGTGAACAGAACTCCAAGTAGCAGCCTCTAGAATTTCTTTGGTTGGTACTCCTCTGAGAAAGGCTGCTGAAGTAGCTGCAGCTCTGGTGGAATGAGACCTAATGCCCTTGGGCACAGGTTTGCCATGGTGTAAGTAGCAGAAACAAATACAGTAGCTTATCCACTTTGAAATAGTCGCTTTGAAATAGCCTTTCCTTCTGATCCTGCAGCATATGTCACTAGCAATTGCTCAGTATTTCTTAGAGCTTTAGTCCTGCTCAAGTAGAATCTTAGCTGTCTGTGTACGTCCAGGGAATGCAAAATGCTCTCCCTCTTGTTCTGCAGATTTGGATAAAAGGTTGGCAGATGAATAGTTTGGTTAAGCACCACACTGGAAACCACCTTAGGCATAAATGTTGGATTTGTCCTCAGAGACACCCTGCCTGGGTAAAATATGATAAAAGGCTCCACAGCCATGAGGGCCTGTAGCTCTGAGACTCTTCTTGCTGAAGTAATTGCTAGTAGCAGAGCTGTTTTCCATGATAAGAACTTTACATCAGCGGCAGCAGCTGGTTCAAATGGAGGCAGGCTGAGCTTTTCCAAAACATAACTGAAGTCCCAGGAAGATATTGGTGATCTTCTAGGAGGCCTTAAATTTTTGGCTCCTCTAAGATACTGTTTTAGTAAAGGATGAGAAAAGATTGGTGGCTCTGTATTGTAATGAGCCGAAATGGCAGAGGCATGGATTTTAATTGATGAGAAAGATAGGCCTTGGTCAAGCATCTCAGTCAAGTACTGTAATATCTGAAAAATACTTGGTTCTGCTGTATACGTTCCTTGTGCTGGAGTCCAAGCACAGAATTTCTTCCATTTATCAGCATAACACTTTCTAGTACTAGGCCTTCTGGCATCCAAAAATTACATCCATCACAGCTTTACTGAGAGGTGTGGTTTGTATAACTATATGATCAGCCATGCTGCCAGGTTCGGTGTCTGGAGTTGATTGTGCAGGATCTGATTGTTTTGCTGGGACAATAGTTGACGTCTTTGAGGTAAGGTTCACGCTGGGTATTGAGACAAGTTCCTTAGGATTGGGTACCAGTATTGGCGGGGCCAGTCCGGGGCAATTAGTATCATCTTTGGTTTCTCTTGTCTGACTTTTAGGAGGACCTTGGGAAGGAGAGGCAGAGGAGGAAAGGCGTAAACTGATAGGGTTTTCCAACTGAAGGATAGGGCGTCCACTTTCCATGCTGATGTGTGATAAGTCCTTATGCAGAATCTTTTCAATTGGTAATTTTGAGGAGAGGCAAATAGATCTATGTCTGGGCTCCCCCATTTCTTTGTTATCATGCTGAAGACTTGTGGATCTACTTTCCACTTGTGAGGATCCATAAGGTTTCTGCTTAAGTTGTCTGCCAGAGTATTTTGTTTTCTTGGCAGAATTGAGCTTGAAGATGTATTTGGTAGGTCAAAGCTGTGTCCCACAGTGCCATGGCTAATCTGCAAAGGGGGCATGAATGCGTGCCCCCCCTGTTTATGTACCACATGACCGTGTTGTTGTCTGTCTATCAGTAGTTGTCCTGGATGAAGTAAGTCTTTGAAGGCTGCCAGGGCATTTTGAACAGCTAGCATCTCTTTCTGGTTGATATGTAGATGCATTTGTTTTGGGGTCCATATGCCCTGAATGCATCTTCCTGCCATGTGGGACCTCCATGTATAATCTGATGAGTCTGTTGTTAAGGTTTGGGTGGCAGGGGGTAGAGTGAAGGGCCGTCCCATGTTTTGGTGACATGCCTTTGCCCACCATAGAAACTCCTGCTGTAGGCAAAGAATGACAGGAATCATTGTTTCCAGACTGTGACAATGTTGACTCCATAAGCTTTTTAGGTACCATTGAAGTTTCCTCATATGTAGTTTTGCATATGGAATCAGTAGGATGCAGGATGCCATGAAGCCCAAAGCCTGCAGAATTTGTCTTGCAGATAACTGGGTTTTTGTTGCCATCAGTTTGAAGTAAGTAGTCAGTTGCCTTTGCTTGTCTGGCGTGAGGTAAGCCATCTGGGCAGATGTAATCAAGCTTGCACCCAGGAATGTTATCTTTTGAGAGGGTACCAGTTGTGATTTCTTTTCATTTATTGTGTACCCTAGGCATATTAGAGGCCTTTTCACAGATGCCAGGTGTTGAAGAAGAATGTCCTTGTTCTCTGCTTGAATGAGACAGTCGTCCAAGTAAGGATATATATGTATACTTCTTTGTCTGCAAAATGTAATCACTGGTGCCAGGCACTAAAGACCCTGGGTGCAGTAGATAAGCCAAAGGGCAGTGCAGAGAATTGGTAATGCATTAAGCCAGACGTGAATCTGAGGCATCTTCTGCACGATTGCCTTATTGGGACATGCAGGTATGCCTCTTTTAGGTCTAATGTCACCAGCCAAGCATTCTTGCCCAGCATGGGCAGAAGCTGCTGCAAAGTCAGCATTTTGAATTTTGGAATGTCCAGGTATGTGTTCAAAATCGATAAATCCAGTATTGGCCGCCAGGCCTTGTCCTTTCTGGGTACCAAGAACAGTCTTGAGTAAAAACCTTGTCCTTTTTCCTGTTCTGGTACTGGCTGAATGGCCCCCATATCCATGAGGGACGTAACCTGTTTTTGTGCCTCTGCCCATTGATTTTTTGGCAGATTAGGCCAACCGTTTGCCATTGGCAGAGTATGGAAATGAATCTGTATCCCTGTGATACTATGTTTAGCACCCACTTTTCCTGGGTTATTAACTGCCAATTTTGAGCAAAAAGTGCTAATTTTCCCCCTAGGGGTGCTGCCAAAAGATAAGTGATTGGTGATGGCAGAGGGAAGTCATTGGGACTGTTTTCTGTAGGTTTGCGCTTTATCTCCTCCAGATTTGGAGACAGAGGGGCCCCACTGTTTTGACCTGTATGAATCTTGCCCCTGGTATCTGGAACCCTTAGGGCGTCTGGATTCCCCTTTGAGCTCTGTCTGACACAGGAAAGGACCAATTTTTTGTAGGCCAGTGTCTACTGAATCTTGGTGCATGCACTTGTAAGAAGTCTTTTACAGTTTGCATAGACTTAGCTTTCTCTTCCATTTTTTTTAAAACCTCTTCTGCCTTAATACCAAAGAGAGTATCATGCTGTAAATGTGCATCTAGTAATTTAGCTTTAACATGATCAGGCAAATTTTGTTCCTTTAACCAGGCATGCCTCCTAATCACAGATCCAGTAACTGCGGCCCTGCAAGAGGCCTCTAAGGAATCAAAACCACATTGCCAAGTATGCTTTCCAATCTGTTCAGCTGCATGCAATAATTCCTGCAATTCTTTATTTTCTGCACATTCAGAAATCAACATAATTTTCTGTTTCAGCAATCCCATAACCTGTTGTTGATACTTGAGCCTATAAAACTGGCAGTTTAAGGCCCTAATTGCCAAGGTTGCAGATGTATAAACATTTTTCCCCATCTATTCAGTGCCCTTGAATCTCTGTCAGAGGGGGTAGGATTTTTTTGCTGTTGAAGCTTTAACTCCCTTTGGACCCTGTGAAATAGTTTCAGGATCAGCAGCAGGGTGTCTAAATAAAACTTTGAGAGAGTAAGGGGACCCTGCAATATCTGTCAGGCTTCCTTGGAGCCGGAGGTAAGGAATCGGGGGTCAAACTTGACTCCGCAAACACATCATCCACAATGTCTAAACCAGGGGATATGGCTAAAGGCCTGTGCTGAGGGAGAAGGAGGAAATCCCTGAGCCTCTTTTTTGATTCTGAGAAATCTTGACTCTCCCAGTGAAAATGCTCCCTCAAAGTATGCAAGGTTTCTCCAAATGAATAATCCTCAGGAGGTGATGCAGATGGTAAAGACTCCTCTGCATCAGAATCCTCATAGGGAGGTATAGATAATTCCTGATCAGAAGAGAAATCAGAAGAAAAACAAACCTGATCTGAAGATTCATAATCAGTGTCTTGCCTAGTCCTCTTATCTGGAGGGGGACGGGAACCCCTGATCAAGTTAATAAGGTCTTCAACCATTTTGATCATCTGTTTTTTAGGCATAGAGGCCTGTGCATGTGGCTCATGCGTCAGTTTTTTAGTTTTAGAAATTGCTTTTGTCTTTGGTTTTGCAGCTGTCATCGGTTTGATATAAAAATGTTGACGCCTGAATATACCCTCAGAAGCCAGTGCCTGCTCAGCGGCTCTGGACCCATCCGAGGGAGATACATCCTTGGGTCCAATACTCTAGTATCTTGCGGCATGCCAAACTCCACATGGGTGTCGGTAGGGGCCTGCAACACGAAAGTAGTGGGCATCAGGGGCTGCGAAAGCACCTCACTGAGTACTGGCGATTGGCTTAGGAGAAGCTTCGTTGTCAGTTTTGGACCTCGACTGTCTCTCTATGTCCTTTTCTTTTTATGTACTCCGGTAGTCGGATTGCTATCCGGCAACATTTCTGGGTAGTTAAATCTGTTTCCAAAATACTTTGAGGCAAAAATATACAGACGCTTAATAGTGCGTTGGTTAAATCTAGCACAAAACCGACAGCCAGGCACGTTGTGATCAGGGCCTAGGCAAGGAATACAGTATAAATGGAAATCCTTATGAGGTATTTGCTTCCCACAAGTAATACAATTATTAACTTTTTTTGACATCGGTATGGAGCAAGAAAAAAGTTTCCCCAACGGGGTACTTAGCTTTAGCGAAGACTTTGGTTCTGAAACTCAAACTCGAATATTTCAGGAGTCGGCCGACTGGCACTTGCGAAATGCTTCTCCTTCGGGCACCGCGAGGCAAGAAAGACTAAAGAAAATGGCGTTGGCTTCTTGTTTTATACCCCTGACGACCTGACGTCATGGAAGAGGAGACAGCAACCGACGCAGGACCCAAGACTTTGGAATTCAGGCCGACTGAGGACAACCTGCCAGCAGATTACCCAAATGTAATGATTGCAACAGTGAAACACGAAGAACATGTTACTAGTTCCAAGGATGGAGAACGGCGCCGATATCTAAATTCAGTGGGAGCCGAAGGGGTCAGAGCAGAAGGTTCAAGCTGCTCCAACGAATTCTTAGATCCAAAAATGACTGTCTGCTCCAAAGGTTCTGTTGGAGCAGACAGTCTAGAAACTTTGTACTTCGGCTCAGAAGATGACTTCTGAACCGAAGTTGTACATTTTTGCAACTTGTCAGACTTTGAAAAGGTTGTGGACTTCGGTGAAATCGCCTCAGAAAAAGGAGTTTTAAGCAATCCCTTTAATATGAGTTTATTCTTACACTCCACAAGAGTCCTCTGACTGAAACCATGGCAGCTGGAGCATGATTCTTGAAGATGTAGAGGCCCCATGCAATACACACACAGTGTGTGTGAATCATTCAGGGGTATCTTCTTTCCACACTGTTCGCATTTTTTGAAACCAAGAAGTTTCCCTTCTTGCCTTTGATATAGAACGGCTATAGGGAAAGAGCAAAAAAAGAAGTTATGTCTTACCATAACGTTCCATCTGTATTGTTGATCCTCGTCCAGTCATTATGCATGGGTATTGGTTCCGACCTCGGAACCAAGCCAGCCATTTTCCAAGCTTGCATCAGCTTCAAACTCTCGAGCTAAACTCTTACCCACAATCCCCCTCTCCTTATTACCTCAGATTGAGTTTGCAAGTCAAAGAAGGTAGAGGCTACCTCTGATTAAATAACCTAAGAGAATCGGATGGTGAGATCTGCTAGAAACCACAGGAGGGGAAGGAGGGAGGGTCGTACTGACTGTACGAGGATCAACAATACAGAGAGAATGTTATGGTAAGACATAACTTCTTTATCTGATATTGTTAATCCTCGTTCATTCCTTATGCACGGGACAGAATCCCCAGCTACCTCTATTCCTGGGAGGCTCTCATGGACGGACATTCCTGAGCACCACAGAACCAAAAGATGCTCTTCCCCTGGAGGCCAAACCCAATTTGTAATGATTTATGAAGGTATGAGGCGTAGCCCAAGTTCCAGCTGCACAGATGTCATGTAAAAAAGCTCTGGCATGGAAGGCGGCAGAAGTTGTTACTGACCTTGTTAAATGAGCTTTCATGGTAGTAGGCAACGAGATATTGCGTTGTGTATAAATGAAGGTCACACAGTCCTTCAACCATCTAGCTAATGTGATCTTAGCAACAGCAGATCCTAATCGAGGTCCAGAAAAAGCCAAAAATAACTGGTCAGATTTACAAAAGGGCCTAGACCTGTAAGTAAAAACGAATTTGCCTGTGGATATCTAGGGTATGTAGGCAGTACTCTCCTTTGTTTGAATGATTGGGGAAGAAAACTGGCAATTCAATGGCTCGATTAATGGACATTTCAGAGATCACTTTAGGCAGAATGGATGGATTAATTCTCAGAGATGCTCTATCTCTATGAAAAATTAAGTATGGACTCTTGATACATAGAGCTTGAAGCTCAGAAATACGTCTGGCAGAAGTAATGGCGACCAAAAACAAGGTTTTCCATGACAAATACTTGAGGTCGCAAGAAGAGGCAGGTTCGAAAGGTGGCATTGTCAGAGCTTGCAAAACTAATGATAAATCCCATGGTTGAACAGGTTCTCTAAAAGGTGGCTTCAGATGATTCACACCTTTTATAGGTTCATAGGTTGGTACTAGGCTATCAGCCCTAGGGCCTATACAAGCCTAGCCATAACAATTCCCTGGATATTTCTTCCCACATTATTTACTTTCCTGGACCCCTGTCTAGCAGGGCGACTGACGTGATCCCTGAGGTGAATTTCCTTTCTCCCATCCAATCGTCAAGGTTCCTCTTGAAGAGGTCCTAAGAGGCACTCTGCTTGACATGTATGGGAAATCTATTCCAGAGTCTGGGGAGTCTTTGGGTCAGGAACCTATCCCTCCAGCATGTTTTGTTTATTGTGATGACAAGGTTTAGATCCCTGGAGCGTGTGGCTCTGAGGGATTGGGATTTCTTTAAGTGTAGCATGTCCAACAGCTCTGGGTTTGACATGGCCTTGTATGTTAAGCAGAGATCGCCTCTGAGTAGACGATATGCGACAGAGTATAGCTGGAGTTTTTTAAGGCGGTCAGCGTAGGGCATCTGCTTTAGGCCTGTGATTCTTTTAGTGAGGTATTTCTGAGGCCTTTCCAGTTGTTGCAGATGTCGTGAGAGGTACATACCAAATGGGGCGTTGTATTCTATAATGGGTCTAATGAGGGATGAGTACAGTGGGACAATGACCTCCTTTTTTCTGGATGAAAAGCCCTTCGTGATGAGGTGTGCCACATAGAAGGATTTCCTAACTGTTGTGGCAATGTGGTTATCGAAGGTGAGACCACTGTCCACCTGTGTCCCTAAGTCTCTTATCACACTTTCTGTGTTTAGTGTACTGCCACCTATATGGTAATTCATGGATACATGTTTTTTCCCAAAGGGGATAACAATACATTTCTTGGCATTGAGCTTGAGCCCATGGCTCTGGCACCAAGCATCTGTTTCTGTAAGGCCCTTTTGTAGAGTATCCACATCATTTGGGGTTCAATAATGGCTCCCAGTTTGCAGTCCTCTGCAAACTTTGTTAGCCAGAGTCCCTCAGTGTTGACCTGTACTTCAGAGAAGTAGATGCCAAACAAGAGCGGCCCCTACATCATAAGCTGCTGACAGGTGCCCAAACACCTGTGTCTGTAAACACAGATTAAATGTTTAAAATGGACAAACCTTGTCCATGTGCTTTGTCTGACATTTGAACATGGTCAGGGCAGTTCCGTTCACCAGGCGGACAAGCCTAAACCCAGATCACCACATGAACACCCTGACATACATGTTTTTTCCCAAAAGGAAGGTCTTGCTCAATTTGTGGGACATAACAGAGGAATCTTGGACACCCTCATGAAAATTAGAAATTGCAGCCAGATGAACTCTAATGGTAGAGGCCGATATACCAGACTGAAACAGGTCGGCCAGACAGTCTAGTATTATCGACACTGGCGCTGAGAATGGATCTACTTGTCTATCTTTCAGCCAACAGGTAAATCTTTTCCACTTGCTCAGATAAGTAATTCTAGTGGAAGACTTATGAGATGCAATGAGACTATCACATACTGATAAAGAAAGATCATTCTGCCTGGCAATCAAGAGAACTGGAGTAGCCAAGCCGTGAGCTTCAGGCTGTTCAAGTTGGGATGAATCAGGTTCAGTGGATGTGAGATCAACTCTGGGGTTGGATGGAGAATCCATGGTCGATCTAGTAGGTGAGGCCAAAGGAAGGGGAACCAAATCTGTCGAGGCCAATATGGTGCTATGAGGATCACCTTGCCCTTCAGCTGCATGGCTTTCTTCAGAAACTGTGGAATGAGGAGAAAGGGTGGAAATGCATAAAGAAGACCAGAGGGCCAATCGTGGACCACAGCATCCCTGGGTGACTGTCCCGGAGGGGGAATCAGGGTGAAGTAGTTGCTGCATTTGTAGTTGGTCGGGAATGCAAAGAGGTTGCAGCAAGGACGGCCCCAGCAGTGGAAACTTTCCGCTGCTATCAAGGGATTCAGGGACCACTCGTGAGGTTAAAGAATGCACCTGCTGAGTCTGTCTGCTATCACGTTGGAACTCCCAGTAATGTGCGTTGCTAGAAGAAAACGGTTGGTAGCCATCGCCCACTGCCATATCCTAATGGCCTCTCGACAGAGGGGGTAAGATTTGGTTCTACCTTGCTTGATGATCTACCAGACCACCTCCATGTTGTCTGACTGAATCGCAATCATCCCAGATGGCACCAGGGGATGGAATGCTTCAACGCCAAAAGCACCGTCCTCAGCTCTAGAACGTTTATATGCAGATGGGCCTCCAGTTCGGACCAAGTGCCTTGGACCGTCTGTCCCTGACATATCCCCCCCCACCCCATCAGGGAGGCATCCGTGGTCACCATGCCTTGGGTTGCTGGGGGGAGAAGGGGTGAGACCATTGTGACAGACTGTGCGTCATCCATCAATTTAAATCCTGTTTGCACCTGAGGATGCTGAAAAGGATACAATTGAGTAAGCAGTAGCCATTGTAGAAGCCTTATGTGAAACCTGGCCAGGGGAACAATGGTGATAGATTCTGCCATGGAACCCAATAGCTGTAGAACTGAGTGAGCTGTGGATTTCTCCCTTGACAGGATTGGAATCAGTTGCTGCTTTATCCTTAGAATTCTGTGCTCTGGAATAGCAGCTCTGCAGTTCTTTGTGTCCAAGATAACCCCTATGAATTCTGTCGACTGAGATGGGGCGAGATTGGATTTTTGCCAGTTTATGGTTATGCCTAGCTTTTGAACAGCAAGGAGAGAGTATATGCCAGGGCTTCTTCCAGTAGAGTCTGGTGGGGGCGGAAATGAGCCAGTCGTCTAGGTATAAAAACACCTGGAATCCTTGAAGTCGCAAGTGAGCTGTGACAACTGCTATGCACTTTGTGAACACTCAGGGGGCTGTAGATAGTCCGAAGGGCAGTACTCTGAACTGGTAGTGACTGGCTCCCGCACGGAAGCTCAGAAATCTTCTTGATGGCCTGTCCACTTTTATGTGGTAGTACGCATCTTGAAGATCTATCGAGCACATCCAATCGTCTTTTTCCAAAAGCGGGAGTATATTATTGTGACCATCCGGAATTTTTGTACTCTCACAAACTTGTCCAATACACTGAGATCCAAAATTGGTCCTATCTGGTCTGAAGGGACTATTTGGATTACTCTTTTTCTTAGTAGGTTTTCTATCTCTAATGCTGCTTCTTCCCTTTGACTTGTTGGAACGTCGTGAAGGTTTTTTTAAGGGACGGGACAAAGATCGAAGGGGATATGATCACCTCTGGTTATAATCCTTTGTACCCAAGAATCGGTGGTTATGGTTAGCCAGGCAGAAGGGTACAAGGAGAAACGTCCCCCAACCACCTCCAGAGGAAAGGAGTTGGGCCGCTCTTCAGGAGCGCTGGCAGAATTGACCAGGGAAAGAATCCCTGGAACCCTGGTTACGCAGACCCCCTCTACTCCGAAAGGAGAGCCTTCCCTGAGAGTTTCCCCCTCTGACTCTAGGGAAGAACTCAGCCTGTGTGTCACAAAAAGGACCCTGAGATTTCTTGAACCATATCTTCCCACTCTTTTGGTTTTGGGAGAAAGCACGTTGAGGGGAAGAATAACAGACACCTACGGAAGAAAGGGTCTTACCGTCCTGTTCACATCTGGCCAGTGTGCTTTTAACTTTGGGTCCAAACAACAAGGAGGGCTCAATGGGAGCATTAAGAAAGGAAGCCTTAAAGGATTCCGTGAAATTGCACAAGCGCATCCATGCGTGTCGTGTTAAGACTGCAGCTGAACCGCTGCTCAAGCTGCTCCTTCTGATGAGTGAGATATCAGTCGCAGAGAGGAGTTATATATTGACTCAATGGTAGCCAGCTGAGAGGTCACTTTGTCACGGACCTCATCAGACATGGCACCAGCCAAGGTTTCAGAGAGCTCAGAAATCTGATCCCTTTGAAGCCTGGTAAAGTGTGCCATATAATTCAGGGACCTGATAGTAAAGGTCGCTGAAGCAAAGGTGCGCTTCCCTATCCTGTCCAGGGCCCAGGACTCTGTTAGGCGGATGGACAGTCTGGCTTTCTAATTCTGCCAGATCCTTTTTGTTGCGGCCGCCACCACCAAAGCATCCACAAGACGACCTTTGGACCCATGGGGATCCGAAGTAGGAGGGGACAAAATCTTATCTGGCCTCCGAGGAATAGCTTCGACGTTATCAGTAGCCTTCCAAGCACGCTGCACGATAAGCCGGACAAGTTCATCGGCAGGTGGAGTAACCCAGGAGGTAGGGGGGCGGGCGCGAAAGGCCTGCAGGAACATATATTCCTCAGAGGTCGGCTTAGAGGACTGTCAGTCACCTCTCTGTTTCAGGATTTCGAGGATATCACCAAAGGATACCTCAGAGGGTGACCAAGGGGAATACTTCCCACTCATCAAAATCTGTGTCTTTAGTGAGGGACTCCTCTGTTGAGTCCACGTGCTTCCTCTTACACAAACTTTTCCGGTGGACCTCCTCAGTGGGAGAAGACAGCGGAAAAGGGGATTCCTGTAGGAATATGCCCAGAGGCCCTTGCACCCGGTGTCTGCTAGGTGCGACTTGTGAAACCAGTATACCAGAGGAGGGTGGAGGTATAGACAGTCTAGTATCGCCAGCTGCAGCGAAAGCCTTCTCCATCAGTTGGAAGGCTGGTCCACTTGAAGAGGAGTGCATGTCTAGGACAGAGGTCACCCCTCTCCCAAGTGGCTCAGCCTGCCGACCCGGAGTCCCTGGATGGCTGTGGATCAGCCAACTGACATCCTGGGTCATAGCAAAACTTTCCTGCCATGAAGGCAACTGCGGTTCCTTAGTGAGATCCATAAAGGGGACCGCAGAAGGGGAAGACTGTGCTATATCCATGGACTTCAAAGGCAATGAAGGAGAATAAGAAGGGGTCTTTGGAGACTAGCGATCACCTCCCAAGGAAGGATAGTTCCTGAGGGGTGGGATACCTCTGGCCAAGAGCACCTGATCCACAAGACGCAACACATCATGTTCGGAAAGGCTTCTAGTGGACCTCACGGAGACTGAGGGAGAAACAGGCCTGTCCACAGAAGAGGCAAACTCAGTGCCCATCTCACCCGTCCGCACAGAGGACAACGGTGCAGAGAGAGACTGGACTACGGGTGTCTGCACCGAAGTCATTGGTGCCGAGGTCATGGTCTGCATCACCACAGGGATCGGTGCTGAAGTGGTTGTTGGTACTGAAGCTGGAACCGACAAAACTGGAGTCAACAATAAAGGCATCGGTTCCGAGGAAGATCTCTGAGCCAACGTGGTCAAGGTCTGCGCCGACTGAATGGTCGGTGCCGATGTAGTTGTAATAGTCTGAACCGAGGAGTCCATCTGTGTCGATATACTGAAGGCTGCAGGAGAAGACGGAGCCAAGATCATTAATGGAGCCGAAGGTCTAGGCCCCGAAAGCACTGGGACTGACTGAGTGAGCTCCGGAGCCGAAATTTTCACCTTTTTAGGTTTTGGTTGGCGTGAGTCCCCAGCCGGGGACGAAGACGGAGATTTAAGAAGTCCCTTCTTTAACAGTTTGTTTTTCCTTTCCAACAAGGTTCTATTCAAAAAGTTCTCACAAATAGTACAGGGTGGGTCAACAGACAAGTGGGACGCCCCCAAACAATAAACGCACAAAGAATGTGCATCAAAAGTAGGTAGTTTGTGTCCACAATCAGAACACCCCTTAAACCCCGGACTACCTTTCTTATCTGTCATGACAGCAAATTAATCAATAGAAAAAGGTACCAGCAATGGCACAAAAGAATACCCGAAGGTATGAGAAAAAGGGAAAGGATTACCAACGATGGTAAAGAGAGAATACCTCGTGGCAAAAGAGTAAAGAAAAGAGCAGAAAAACCTGAAGAAAATATGTACGCTAGATGCGATAGGGTAAGAGACACAGAAATATAGACTTTCCTGACTGAAAAGTAATCTGAAAAACTATTAAACAACAAATAACTTTACTTAGCTCAAGAGAAGTAGGTTGACACGCCCGAATGGCAACGCGGCAAACGAAATCTGAGGTAACAAGGAGAGGGGGATTGTGGGTAAGAGTTTAGCTCGAGAATTTTAAGCTGACGCGAGCTTAGAAAATGGCCGGTTCGGTTCCGATGTAGGAACCGATACCCATGCGTAAGGAATGAACGAGGATTAACTATCAGGTGGTAAATTATATCAAAAAACTGCACACACACAAGGGAATGCCTTCTAACTTAAACAGACGCTAAAGGAGCGTTTAGAAATTAAGAAGTTAGTCTTTTTTTTTTTTTTTTTTTATATAAAGGCAGAGAAACGGGTACGGCATTTACTAAATAATAAAGGAAAGACTATCCAAAAAACTAACAATAGACTTATAAGGAGGATTTCAAATTTGTAAAGGTATTATAGAAAAGAATAAAAACACTTAGCCCAGAGCTTGCTGGAGAACCACATCCTTTACAGAGCGGCAAAAGAGATCTGAGGGAGTTACGGAATTGTTTTATAGGTAAGGTAGAATGCCCACAAGCTTTTGTAAAAGGCCGAGATGGATCAGATCTGACCCCTCAGTGAGAACAAAGACGAGACTGACAACATCACATCATCAGTTTGGAACAGAAATTTAATAAAAAAAAGAACTTGAGCAAGAGGGAGTGTATACATATTTGGGAACTGATGGAGGATCAACAGTAAAACATGAACAAATGTGAACAAAACTTAGTAAGGGATATTTTACAATAATAAAATTAATACTGAAAACAGCACTGACATCTGCAAACAAAGTCCAAGCTATAAACCAATTTGCTCTTCCTTTCTTCCTGTCCTAACTTACAGTTTTGGAGTGATTGACTGGCCCCAAAAGGGGTTGGATAAGTTGGACAGGAAATCAAGAAGGATGCTTCATGCTTAACAAATGATTTATAAAAACTGGTGCGTACCAAGATTATATAGTCCCTGTTCTGAAGAAGACACGGGCCTCCTCGAAATTGATTACATGTACATCTGCAATCGTGGGAGTGCATACATATCTGCTGACCTCATGACCCACATGTAGTGAAATTTTTAAACAAGAGAAGTTCTCTAAAATAAGTTGCATGCTTACCTTAGCAGAAGCATATCAGCGTCAAGCAGGAATGGAAACCAAACCAGAAGGAGATTAAAATCAGGCAGCAACTGAATGTGCCAAAAGAAAGCATATTAAGGTGAAGGATCAGATGAGAAGGCAAGAAATGTGGAAAATGCATAAATATAGTTGCAGGTATAGAAAACTTTTCTAATAACCTCATGCTGATCAAGTTAAATGCAGGAATTGTTAAGGAGAGGTGAATTTAAACCAAAAGACGAAGGGTTAAAGTTGGCTGCCCAAGATACTGGATTATGTACATGATGGTTTATAAAGTCCACTGAACATGTGGGAGAAACAGACAAATTTAAGTTTTGTAAAACAGAACTGGAAACAGTCACATATCTTGTTGCTGGTTGTGATATACTAATGGCAGAAAGAGTGTATACTGCAAGGTATAATAATGTGGCAAGACTCTAAAATACTGGAAACATGAGCCACAAAGCACCACTGACCAGTGAAACTGCTACACTCAGTGACTGAAATGTCTTGTGTAGAGAGAGAGAGACACACACAAAGTCATGCAATATCAGGATTTGCATGCAAAAACGCGGGCAATATGGACAAAAGATACCAAGACAGTTCCAGTAGTAGTAGGAGTAATGGGTTTTATAAAAAGACAATTTACAATCATACTTAGATACGTTACCGATACATGTAACTCTGTACGAATTGCAGGAGGAGTCATTACTGGGCACACTGCGGGTACTGCGAACAGCAATTCTGGCCATCAAAGATTGAAACAATACTAATTTCATGAATTTTACTTATACTTTGACTTAGGAATGATGCCCATTCCCATCATGGTATTAGAAACCCAAAAGACTTGGAGAAATTAAAAAAGAGAGACCACTGAGTTGCTAAGGTCCACTGAAAAATTCTCATATGACACCTTGCTAGCGGAACTAGAACAACTGCAGTAGACAGTGATCCACAAGGCCTACAGAGTCAATCAAGCTAGTAGCAAAGAACTCTGAATTATCTTTTTAACCTGAAATTGAATAGTTTGTACCCTTGGCAAGAGAAGAGATGCTGTCACTGAAAACTTGTTGAACACAGCCCCTATGAACTCTAAATGTCTGCGATGGTTCTAAAAGAGATCTGTTGTGGTTGATGGTAATTCCTAGATGACTGCAAATCTGGAGTACATAGTCTTGAGCTTTTATCAGAAGACACCTGGTCACAGCACTTATAAGCCAGTCATCCAGGTATGGAAACACCTGGAATCCCTGCTGTCTCAAGTGAGCTGCTTCTACTGCCATCCATTTGAACACCCTTTCGACTGTGGTGAGGTCAAAGGGCACAGCTCTGAAATGGTAATGACTGGCTCCCAAATGGAAGCATAGGTATCTCCTGAATCGTCAGTTCACTTTTATATGATAGTACACATCCTGAAGATCTACTGAGCACATCCAGTCATCCTTCTGTAGGAAGGGCAACATGGACTGAAACGTGACCATCTGAACTGATTTGGTCAAATAGCGGAGATCCAAAACTGGACTCCAGTCTGCATGTTTTCTTTGGTACTAAAAAGAATCTTGAGTAAGTTCCGGACTCTCTGTCATCTGGAGGTCTTCTTAGATGATTTTTTCTAGCAGCTTTTTTATTTCTAGAGCTGCTGCTTTCCTCTGAGTAGGACATCTGGAATTTTGTTTAGTGTTAAAAGGGGGGGGTATTATACAACATCTGGAAATAATCCTCTGCACCCACGTATCTTTTGCAATGTCTAGCCGGGCTATCTGTTGCAAGGATAAATGACATCTGCCTCCAGAGATTAGCAATCAAGCCTCCAGGCCTCCTCTGCTGCACAGGTGACATTCCATTTGAATTCCCCCTCTGCTCCCTGGGGGAACTATCTCCACGTGGATCTTGGAAAGGATGCCGGGACTTTCTGAACCACATCTTCTGGCTACCTTGCTGATTCCTACAGAAGCATCTTTAAGGGGGCAAACAATGTATGCCCACTGCATACAGGGTTTTAGAATCTTGCACAGACCTCCAGTGTGCATCTTTTAACTAGGGGCCAAACAAAGAACTTCTGTCAAAGGGTGCACTGACGAAAGGAGACATGAAGGGCTCCGCAAAATCACACAAGAACATCCAGGCTTACCTCTTAATGGAAATGTTTGAACCCGCTGCCCTTGAGGTACCTTCAGCTGCATGTGAAATGAGCCTCATGAACGAATTTGTGATCAATTGCAGGGTAGCCAACTGTGAGACAATACAGCTCTGTGCCTCGGAGAGAGATTTGGCGAGTTCTTTAATCAAATCTCTCTACAACCTAGTGAAGTGTGCCAAATAATTCAGTGACCTGAATGCAAAGGTTGCTGAAGCATATTAACACTTCTCAAATCTGTCCAATGCCCTGAACGCTCCATTAGGGGGCATGGACAGATGAACTCAGTTCTGCAAGTTCTTTCTTAGGGGCCCCCCGCTATGACCATAGCATCTACTGGTACTCTCTTGCTCCAAAACTCTCTTCCTTTCAGTGGTGCCAGGACCCTGTCTGATCTCTTGGGGATTGGCTCAACAGTGTCAGGTTCCTTCTACACCCACCTAGAGATCAAATCGAGGAGTTCAACGGTGGGTGGAGTCACCCAGGAGGTGGATGGGCCAGACCCAAAGGCTTCCAGGAATACAGATTCCTCTTGGAAAGGACTATTGTTAGACTAACCATATCTTTGCTTGAGGATTTTCAGGATGTCTCCAAAGAAGACGTCATCACGTGGTGACCTTGGGGACAGTTCCCCCTCATCAAAATCGGTATCTTCAGCGACCGACTGTTGAGTAGAGACTAAGTGCCTCCTTTTGCACTTTCTCTTCCTAGGGAATTCTTTGGTGGGATGTTCCATAAAGTATTGGAAGAAATAAGGATACCCTGCTGGGTAGTATGGTGACTTTCAGCTGGCTGTTCCTGTGGAGCAGAGTGATGAGGCTTAGGGCACAAAGACACATGGGAAGATCTGAGGGGGATCGAGCTGTCAGTCCTCCCGAAGCAGAGACATTTTCTACTAACTCAAAGGCAGACCTCTCCAGGAAGGAGGAGGTCGTCTGAGCTGGGAAGACATGCTTCCAGACAGCTCCTTCTGATCTGAAGGCAATCCACCTGAGGCAGAAGTCAAGTCAACCTGTCCAATGCCAAGGCTCCGAGGGGCAGAGATGGCTCCAACAACCTTGGATTCGACAAACTAAAAATACAAGACCACAGCACTAGAGCATGAGAGTCATCTGGCCCTAACACACTGCACAGGTGCACTAAAAGTATCAGAACCGAAGATACATAAATCTTCGGATCCGGTACAGATGGTCCTGGGATACTTGGATGCAAGGGCTCTCAAGCCAAGGGTCAGATTGCAAAAGGATCCAAGATGGGTGGTGCAGTATTGGTACAGACCTCCGGACCTAAAGGGGTAGGTGCCGGGAGAACTTCTATCTAAATTTGTGCCTAGAGAAACCTCTTCATCATCCATGTCAGCTTCTGTCAGGCTACTGGAAGAACAAGAGGATGAGGCCACTGAACGGGATTTGGAGTGTCAGTGTCTTTCCAATAAAGGCAATGGTACTCAGGGAAGGGACTTTATACAAGGAAGAGGCATACCTGGCTTGACATAACTGTTTCAGATCTGAGGGTCTAGGATCAGATGAAATGGACTACACCCTACGTTGACTGATCCGAAGATATAGTCTTTGGATCAGACTTCTTAGAAACTTTCCAAGCAGACTCTACGATTGGATCAGAGGATGGAGTGGAAGATCCAGACGGATCCCATGGTCTTTTTTCTATGCTGTTTTGGATGGTCGAGTCCCAGAAAGATTACAAAAGGGCAGAAGGTAAACGACCTTTCAGAATTAGCTTGTTCTTATGATCTGCTAGATCACAAAGTTTAAATGTTTTGCAAATCTCACAATGTTTAAATGAGCAGGACCCAAACAATAGATGCATGAATTGTAGCATCAGAGACAGGAATTTTGTGCCCACATTGCTTACATATTTTTGAAGCCTGAGGGCTTTTCAGCCATCTTAAGATATATTTTCTACAAAACAGAGAGAGAAAATTACTTTTTTTTTTGAAAGAAAGAAAATGGGCGAAAGAGGAGAATTTACCAACAATAACGCAGAAAGTAGAAAAAACAGAACCACAGCTAAAGTTAAAAGCAGCTTTAATAACAAGATGTTAAAATCACTCCTCTGCACAACCCAAAAGTTAAGTACAAGTTAAAAAAAAAAATAAAAGGGTTCAGCAGTGTCCAAAAGTTGTGCTGCTAGTAAAAACTTTTGCATTAAGCCTTCTTCAAGCTAGTGATCATCTGTGTTACAATGACAGTACTTAAGTAACAGCCTTAAGCCTTCTTCAGGTTCCTTATTTTCTTGCTACCAGGAAGACTTTTTAGTACCCTGCTCACAGCTCTTTTCAACAGGGCAGGTTCTATGCAGCCCTGTTCTACAAGAAGTTTTACTTGGACCAGAGCCGCTATGAGCTGTCCTTTTAACATGGAAGGGATACCCAAGAGTCTTGGAAGGGAAGCAAACTGCAATTTGTACCCTGTCATTATTTGGAGGACCCAAATGTCCTGAGCAATGTTCTCTTTCCACTTTTTGGAAAGCTCGACTCCAAGCTTTTCTGAAGGAGGAAGAGAAGGGGAAAGAGCTGAGATGTGGCTTAAGGGTGGTGGACAGGAAGATGCTCTGCTGAGTAACAGTTGCTCCCTGCTGGGCCACTGGGAGTGGGGTTCAGGTTTATGTCCTCCTTCAACTTGCCCCCTTCTTTGCTGTCTTTCCCTCCTGGTTCTTCTGTTTCTTGGTCTAGTATGCATGGCAAGAAAGAGACATAATTTTGAAGGGTACTAATCCTCAGGGGAAGAACCTGCAGAAAATCCTTGACAATCTGTAGGGAATTTTCCTTGCTCTCCAGTTTCTTAAAGCCCGAGCTTTGGGTCCAAACAGAAATTCCTTCTCCAGTGCAGCATCAAGGATTTATGATTTAATGGGATCAGGAAGAGCCTACTCTCTTAGCTGAGCATAGCTCACAATAACAGACTTAGATGCGGTAACCCTGCCTGAAGCTTCCAAATGTCAAAACTGCAATGTAAAGAATGTTTTGCAACCTGAGCAAGTGTTGCAGTGTTCTAACAATTCTTTCTAGAGAGCACCATCTTCATCCTTTCCAGTTCATGTTTCAACATGTCTTAGAGAAAAATTCATGGAAACTGAGCCTATGGAACTGGCAATCTAAAGCTCACATGGCCATGGTATCTGACGTACACATTTTCTTGCCACACCCGTCCGAGGTTGTATCCTCTGTCCTTAAAAAGGAGTTTCTGAAGGACTATATTTGGCTCCCTTGGGTCCTGAGAGACCACCTCAGGATCCTTAAAAGGGTACTTAGATTTCAGGACCCTGTAAAAATGGTCATGATTCCTGGGGCAAGGGGATGGGAATTAAGCTGTATGGAAGTGTCTTGAATAATGTCATCCACAATCTTTAGAACTGGAGGAAAAAACATAGGTTTGTGCTCATGAAGACTAAGAAATACCTTACTCTTTTCTTAGCCTGGTGGCAATCTAAGCCTCTCAACTGAAAGATTCCCCTCATTTCATGGAGGATCTTTCCAAAAGAAAATTCCTCAGGGCAGTAAGGCTGACGCAAGGTTTTCATCTGACTCAGAGTTGGCATAGGACTCTGAGGAAATTTAATGCACATAAGCCAACTCATTTTCATCAGATACGTAAGAATCAGAACACTCTGGGGGAGAAAAAGTCACTTTTTCTTTTGGTAAGAGTTGTTCCTGGGGCTGGGGTCTTGCTAGGGCTCAGCTGTCTGGATCTCAAAATCCACAAGCTCTTCAGCCAACATTCACCAGGTCCTGTGGGTAAAGTCTGATGAGACCCGGAAGGCCTAGGCTGGGGCAATCTTATCTTTTACCTTGGGTCTGACCTTGTGGCTTTGTCTGCTATCAGCCCAGGCCATGGGCAGCTGACCATGGCTTGTGCCTCCTTGTAAAGTGACACTGAACCCATCAGACTTCCTAAGTTCTTTGCTTTGTGTAGACACTGCAGGGGCAGACGACAGAAGTTTCTCACCAGAGGCCTCTGTCACACGTATACTTGGTGGAAAATTATGAACATGTCTCTCTCATTCAGCCATAAAGAAGCCTGGGTGGACTATCTGACACAGATTGGTTCTTGTCCAGCACCCAACCTTCAGATGTTTATTTTTGTGAGGAAAGTATGATTCAGCATGACCAGCAAATGGCATAGTGCTCAAGAGCCAACAATAGTCCATCTCCAAAAACTTTTCAAGCAACTCTAATTCTAGTATCATGTAGTGCAGAGTAAAGTGAGCAACACGGAAGATGCATTGTTTCGAATGCGTCTTGGTCGAACTTAAAAGACTGAAACGGCAAACTATCGAAGCGGCTTTTAAGCGAATTCATTCCCTAGGAAAGAATTTGCTTGGCCGCTTCATTACTTTGCCATTTTCGGCACTGTACTGCGGTCTCGGAGTTGGTCTAGTTAAGTAGGGGGGTGCTGCTCCCCTCATCAGGGGGTAGGGGGTCAAGCCCCCCACTTAATGTAATGTATAAAGTGTTTTTTTTTTCTTTCATTGGAACAGCGATTTTTTTCCCTTGGAAAAAAATCGCTGTTCTGACAGTTTGACATTGTAAGCTTTCACTTATATAGAGTCGATTAATCATTGTTCGCTTTTTTAAGCATTCAGTGATCTAATATAGATACGAGCACACTGAGAACAGCTAGGCATATCATGCATAGAGACAAAGCAAGTCTCTGTAAGGGATTAGTCTAACACTGTAATCTAACACTATACAGTACGAAAACAGACTTTTTCCCAGTGGAGCACTTGGCATTAGTAGTTTCACCTCTGGCTTCAGATCAACATACTCTATGAACATTGCATCAGGCACCAACAGTAAGAAAGAACTGAGAAAACAGTGCCGGATGATGACTCATAACCGGATGTCCCGATGACAGAAGGGTGGGGGTGTCCACTGGGTCAGGGACAGGTGAATAAATTTCCAGGTACTCGGGCAGTCAAAGGGCTTTCACAACAGAAAAATCCCAAGGGCTTACTACAACAGTGAAACATGTTATTTAATGCTATCTGTAAGCAAAATATGAAGACTGACATACCTCATGCCCAAGGTGACCATAACAGCAGCTGGTAACAGTAATAGCTGGAACTGTAGAATTAGCATTCTGAAATTCTTTATAAGATCCTTGATCACAAAGGTTCAGAATGGATGTGTCATTTAGAAAAAACACACACATCTATGTCCCTTGCTTCTCAAAAGAGGCCCTTATACCCATGGCAGAAGAAATAAGATACCCTAAGATAAGAACTGCTGATGCCACCTGGTTTGGGGTAAAAGGTTCTCCCCTTGAAAGGGGGAAATGGTCAAAACTTGACTGTATCCTGATGCTATCTCTTACACCAAACTAAGTGACAAAAACAAACCACCACTTTCTGAAGTGGAGTCCTCCTTAAATGTAAATGGGTAGGGGAGGGATAAGGTGAACCTGTCAAAACTGGAAGGCACCTTCTTTGGCTGGTGGGGGGGGGGGGGGGGGTCATTATTCCCACTGTTTTCTTTGCACTTTGTTTAAGGCTCTATTCTGTTTAAAGTGCTTGGTGCAGGATTGTTTATACAATGGGAAACAAAACATTCATTTCAATGGCAGTGTGTTTTTGCCTTTTTCCTCTAGCTGTTCCAGAACTTCCTGACAGGGATTACCCAAACAAACTGTTCTTGTTCAAGGGCATGTTTAAGAGCTGTTATCACCTGGCAAAGGCCTGCTTCTGAACTATGCATGTTTCCTAATAACTGTGCCAGAGGCAGTTTCCAGGGCACAGGCATCAGCAGAATCAGTGCTATGGTTGACTGCAAGCACACGGACTTTTACTGTGGTTCGATAGTCTACAAAGAATTTGCTTCAGGGCTTCATCAGGCACTTTCGCAATTACATCCTCCATTTCACCTGAAATATGCTCTTGATACTGGAGAATACAAGTATAACAATTTGCAGCCCTTACACCCAAAGTGGAAAGAGTCTAGACCTTCCTATACTAGTCAAAGGTACAACCCTCTCTGCTTACTGTTGGGGAAAAATATTACTAGAAGACACCAGTCTGAACCGTCTGGTATTTTGCCTGGAACTTTTAGGTCAGTTCCAGTGAATCATTACTAAAATCATTTACAATTACTGAAAACACAGGAGGAATGGCTAATGGTTTTTGCTCCACAAATCACCAACAATTCCCGAACCCTCATCTGGGTGTCTGACAATTCTTTAGCTCCCCATTTAAAGACGTTTCACACCAAAATAAGTCTCTCTAAAGGAGCCAGCCTTAAGGCAAGAACAGAAGAAAGCAGTTCCTCCTCTGTCACCACATTCCACAGAATTACAGTTGTGTACACTTACCATAAATGTAGATGTTAGAGTGTATTCACTGTTGCAGCCATTACATTTGGGTAATCTGCTGGCAGGTTGCCCTCAGTCGGCCTGATTAACAAATTCTTGGGTCCTGTGTCGGTTGCTGTCCCTTCTTCCATGACATCAGGTCGTCAGGGGTATAAAACATGCAGCCAACGCTATTACATCAGTTTTTCTTGCCCAAGATGTCAGATGCCCCCATAATGGGGAGCAAATAAACAAAAACACAAAAGTATACTTCCAACAAAAAGCAAATGCACCAAAAAGGCTTTTAAGCATAGCAAAGGAAAGAAGAGGTATAGCCAGAAAAAACTAGGAGGCTGGAGGGAAGCTAACCAGGACTGCAACAGTGAATACACTCGAACATCTACATTTAGGTTAAGTGTACACAACTGTACTATGTTCTTCGTGTTTCACTGTTACAGTCATTACATTTGGGTAGATTCCCAAAGCTATGGTTGGGAGGAGGAGTTTATACAGCATTAGGGCCAGCTATAAGGCCCTGCAAGACAGCAGTGGCAAAGCCAGCTCTGGATTTAGAGAAAACTGGTAAATGATAATGCTTGGTGAAAGTATGTACAGAGCTCCAGGTAGCAGCTTCTAGGATGTCCCTGGTAAGAAGACCTCTGAGAAAGGCTGCAGAAGTAGATGCAGCCCTGGTGGAGTGAGATCTGATCCCCTGGGGGATAGGTTTTCCATGGTGCGTATAGCAGAAATGAATGCAATGGCTTATCCATTCAGAAATGGTTTGTTTTGAAATAGCCTACCCCTCTGCTCCTGCAGCAAATGCTACCAGCAGTTGTTCAGATTTTCTGCAAGGTTTTGTCCTGTCCAAATAAAATCTGAGTTGTCTGTGCAAATCCAAGGAATGCAGAATCCATTCCCGTTTGTTCTGTGGATTGGGAAAGAAGGTTGGCAAATACATGTACTGATTAAGAGCCACACCGGAAACCACACTGGGCATGAAGGATGGATTGGTCCTGAGAGCTACCCTGTCCGCATGAAAGATGATGAAAGGCTCCACTGCCATAAGGGCCTGTAATTCAGATATCCTTAAGTGATTGCTAAAAGGAAGGCTATTTTCCAAGAAAGAAATTAAAATGAAGGCTATTTTCCAAGAAAGAAATTTTAACTCTGCAGTAGCAGCTGGCTCAAAAGGAAGTAGAATGAGTTTCTCCAAAACAAAGTTAAGGTCCCAGGCAGGGGTAGGAGCTCTCCTGGCTGGTCTCAAGTTTTTTGCCCCTCCGAGATACTGCTTGAGCAGAGGATGAGAGAAGAGGGGTGGGTTCTGTGTTATAATGAGCTGAAATAGCTGAGGCGTGGATTTTAATGGAGGAAAAAGACAGGCCCTTGTGAAGCATCTCAGTTAAGTATTGCAAAATTTGAGGTAAACTGAGCGCTGCTGTGCTCATCCCTAAAGATTGGTTCCAGGCACAGAATCTTTTCCATTTGTCAGCATAAGATTTTCTAGTACTAGTTCTCCTTGCCTCCAAGATGACATCCATCACAGGTTTGCGGAGGGATGATGAGGGTGAATTTAAGTGATTAGCCAGGCTGCAAGGTTCAATGTTGGAATCTGAGGGTGCAGAAATTGGTTCTCCTACTGAGAAGCAGGGAAGTGGTCTGAGGCAGGTGCCATGGAGATATTAGCGACACACTGCGCAGGGTACCAGTGTTGGCGCGGCCAGTCTGGAGCAATCAAAATCATCCTTGGTTTGTCCTGTTTGACTTTTAGTAGAACTTTGGAGAGCAGAGGCAGAGGGGGAAAGTCGTACACTGATAGGTTTTTCCAGCTGAAGGGCAGGGCATCCACTTTCCAGGGTTGTTTGTGGGGAGTCCTTGTGCAAAACATGTCCAACTGGAAGCTCTGGGGGGAGGCAAATAGACCTATGTCTGGGCTCCCCCATTTGCTTGTCAACATGTTGAAAATCCTTGGTTCCAGTTTCCACTTGTGTGGGTCCATGAGGTTTCTGCTTAGTCCGTCTGCCAGTGTATTTAATTTTCCTAGCAGGAATCAAGCTTGTAGGTGCACTTGGTAGCTCAAGGCTGTTTTCCAAAATGCAATGGCTAGTCTGCAGAGGGGGTAGGAATGTGCACCCCCCCCCCTGCTTGTTTATGTACCACATAACAGTAGTGTTGTCCGTCTTTACAATTAGTTGTCCTGGAAGAATGAAATCCTTGAAAGCTGTCAGAGCATTCTGTACAGCTAATATTTCTTTTTGACTGATATGTAGGTGCATTCGATTTGGGTTCCATTTGCCCTGAATGCACTTCCCTGCCAGGTGAGCCCTCCATGCATAGTCTGATGCATCTGTACTTAGGGTTTGGGCGGCAGGGGGTAGTGTGAATGGTAGTCCCTTGTTTTGGTGGCAGGCCTCTGCCCACCATAGGAACTCCAAGTGTAGGGAAGGTATGATAGGAATCATTGTTTCCAGGCTGTGACAATATTGACACCATAGACTTTTTAGATACGACTGTAGTTTCCTCATATGCAGTCTTGCATATGGAATTAGAAGAAAGCAGGAGGCCATGAACCCCAAGGCTTGCAGTATTTGTCTTGCAGAAAGCAGGGTTTTTGCGGCCACTTGTTTGAAGTAAGTTACCAAATGAATTTGCTTTTCTGGAGTGAGGAAAGCCATCTGGGCAGTTGTATTCAAGCTTGCTCCCAGGAATGTAATCTGTTGACAGGGTACCAGCTGTAATTTCTTTTCATTTATGGTGCACCCCAGACAAGTTAGAACCCTTTTTACAGATGCCAGATGATTTAAAAGTATGCCCTGGTTTTCTGCCAAAATTAGACAATCATCCAGGTATGGATATATTTGAATATTTCTTTGCCTGCAAAACGCAACAACTGGAGCCAGGCACTTTGTGAATACCCTGGGCGCAGTAGACAAGACAAAGGGCAGTGCAGAGAACTGATAATGCAAGTAGCCTGCTTTGAAGCGTAGGTATCTTCTGCAAGATTCCCTGATTGGGATGTGCAGGTATGCTTCTTTTAAATCTAGAGTTGCCAACCAGGCGTCTTTGCCTAACATAGGAAGTTAATTGAAGAGTCAGCATCTTGAATTTTGGAATCTCCAGAAAGGTGTTTAGAGTAGACAGGTCCAGGATTGGACTTCATGATTTGTCTTTTCTGGGTACCAGAAAAAGCATGGAATAAAGACCTTGTCCCTTTTCCTCTTCCGGTACCAGCTGAATAGCCCCCATGCTTAAGAGGGAAAGAACTTGCTTTTGAGCCTCTGCTCACTGATTTGGGGGCAGGTGTGGCCACCCGTTTGGTGTTGGCAACGTGTGGAAATGAAATCTGTATCCCTGGAAAGTGCAGTTTTGTACCTACCATAAATGTAGATGTCCGATAGGAATGCATCTGCAGTCCTAACAAATGGGTTGTCCTGTCGTCAGGCAGCCCTTCGGTCGGCCGGATTCCAAAGTCAGGTTCTGGCCTCGGCTGGTGTCGCACTTCACCCTACGTCATAGCTGCAGTTCTTCGGGTATAAAGGCATCAGCCGACGCCATTTTCCTCAGTGTTTCTTGCCGCAGATGCCAGGTGCCCTCTTGGATGGCTAAATTTGGATAAATGCCAATGTTTCCAAATAGTAGAGAGCAAACACAAAAAATAAACATGTATGTACATATATACAAACAAATACACCATAATAGATCCCCCCCAGCTAGCTATTAGATGGGCAAATACCCTAGGAGTACCACAGAGGGAAGGGTGGGTAATCCTGACTGCAGATGCATTCCTATCGGACATCTACATTTATGGTAGGTACAAAACTGTACTATGTCCTTCAAGGATGCATCTGCAGTCCTAACAAATGGGTAGAATACCATAGCCAAACTAGGGGAGGAGGAAGAAGAGATTATGGTGTAGTTAGGATCCCTTGCAAAACAGCAGTGGCAAACCCTGCTCGGGATGTAGAGTATAAAGGTAAGTTATAATGCTTGGCAAATGTATGCACGGAGGTCCAAGTAGCAGCCTCTATGATGTCCTTGTTAGCCACTCCTCGTAAGAAAGCTGTGGTAGTGGCTGTAGCCCTTGTAGAATGAGGCCTGATGTTCTCTGGAGTTTGCTTTCCATGGTAGGAGTAACAAAATCTGATGCAATTTCCTATCCACTTGGAGATTGTCTGTTTTGAAATTGCTTTTCCTTCCCTTCCTGTTGCATATGCTACCATAAGCTGGTCAGTTTTTCTATTGCCCTTGGTTCTGTCCAGGTAGTAGCGTAACTGTCTATGTACATCCAAGGTATGCAACAGTCTTTCTCCCCTGTTCTGTGGGTTGGGGAAGAATGTAGGTAGGTGGATAGCCTGGTTTAAAGACACTCTGGATACCACCTTAGGCATAAATCTAGGATTTGTTCTCATGGACACTCTGTCTTGATGGAAGATCAGGAAGGGTTGCACTGCCATTAATGCCTGTAGTTCTGAAACCCTTCTTGCTGAGGTGATTGCCAGCAGGAAAGCAGTCTTCCAGGATAAGTATTGTAATTCTGCTGTTGCTGCTGGTTCGGAAGGAGGAAGTGTCAATTTTTCTAGCACAAAGTTCAAGTCCCATGCTGGCAATGGTGGTTTCCTAGGAGGTTTTACATTTTTAATTCCTCTCAGAAACTGCCTGAGCAGAGGATGTGAGAAGACAGGGGGATCCAAGCTGTATTCTGCCAAAATAGCTGATGCATGTATCTTGATGGAGGAATAGGACAGGCCTGTATGGAAGAGCTCTGCCAAGTACTCCAGGATGTTGGCTATGTTTACCAGTGTCACATCTTTTCCCTTTGCAGTACTCCAAATGAGATATCTTTTCCATTTTCCTGCGTAATTCTTTCTTGTTGAAGGTCTGCGGGCCTCAAGGATAATGTCTTTAACCCTTTGTGATAAATTTGGATTAGTTGCTCTTATGTAATGTTCCAGGCAGTCAGCTGCAGAGTTTTCAGGTTTGGATGCAGGGTGTTGTAGCTGTCCTGTGATAACAGCAATGGGATCAGGGGTAGTGTCCACATTTGTTCCCGAGACATGCTCCTCAGTAATGGGTACCAATGTTGTCTTGGGCAGTCTGGAGCTATCAGAATGATCCTTGGACGTTCCTCTTTGATCTTCAATAGCACCTTGTGCATCAAAGGAAGTGGTGGGAATGCATATGCTGTCAGGTTTTTCCAACTGAAGGATAGGGAGTCCACCTTCCAAGCAAGTGGGTGGTGCGTCCTTGTGCAGAATTTCTTGAGCTGGTGATTGAGTGGGGATGCAAATAAGTCTATTTATGGTAGTCCCCATTTTCTTGTGATTGCTTTGAAGATGTCCGGGTGTAGCACCATTCGTGGGCATCCGTGGTAGTTCTGCTTAATATGTCTGCTAGGATGTTTTCTTTTCCCGGTACAAAAATTGCTTGTAACTGAACATTGTAACTCAGAGCCATATTCCATAGGTCCAGTGCCATCCGGCATAGAGGGTATGAGTGTGTGCCTCCCTGTTTGTTGATGTACCACATAACTGTGGTGTTGTCTGTCCTTATCATCAACTGCCCTTCTTGGAGGAATGGTCTGAATGTCTGGATTGCCAATTTTACTGCCAGCATTTCCTTTAGATTTATGTGCAGGTGTACCTGATCTTGAGTCCATAGACCTTGTATGCACTTGTCCAGCATGTGGGCCCCCCAACCGAGGTGTGAGGCGTCCGTTGTGATGGTTTGGCTTGGTTGAATGCTGTAGAAGGGCAAACCTGTGTTTGACTGACATGCCTGAGCCCACCATAGGAACTCTTGCTTCAGGCATGGGATTAATGGGATTTTGGTTTCTAGGCTGTGCCTGTGTTGAGACCATAAATTCTTCAGGTACCACTGTAGCTTTCTCATATGCAGTCTGGCATGAGGGACCAGAATTATGCAGGATGCCATGAAGCCCAGGGCTTGCAGTACTTTTCTTGCTGTTAGATGGTTCTGCTTTGTTAATGCCATGAAGTAGAGAGGAAGTTGTTCTTGTTTTTCTACAGTTAGGAATGCCATCTGCTTTGATGTGTCCAGCTCTGCACCTAAGAAGGTTATTCTTTGGGATGGTATCAGCCTTGACTTTTTTATATTGACTGTATATCCCAGAGCTTGCAGCAAGTAAATGACTCTTTGTAAGTCTTCTGTTAGCTTGTTTTTGTTGTCCGCTTGTATCAGGCAGTCATCCAGGTATGGATAAATTTGGATTCCCTGAAGCCTGCAATGAGCGATTACTGATGCCAGGCATTTCGTGAACACTCTGGGCGCAGTAGATAAGCCAAAGGGCAATGCTGAGAATTGATAATGCTCTGATCCTGCAAGAAATCTGAGGTATCTTCTGCAATTTGGTCGTATGGGGATGTGCAGGTATGCCTCCTTGAGATCTAGAGTCACCAGCCAAGACTCCTTGCCCAGCATGGGAAGAAGCTGCTGTAGGGTCAGCATTTTGAATTTTGGAACAATGAGGAATGTGTTTAAAGCGGACAGGTCGAGAATAGGCCTCCAATTTTTCTCTTTTCTTGGTACCAGGAAGAGTCTGGAGTAAAATCCATTTCCTTGTTCCATAGATGGTACCTTTTCCACAGCTCTCATTCTTGCTAATTGAGCTATTTGTTTTAGAGCTTCTGTCTTTTGATTTGGTGGTAGGTTTGGCATTCCTCTTTTTCCTGGTAAAGTATGGAAATGAAACCTGTAACCTTGGTCTATAGTTTGCAAAATCCACATGTCCCTTGTGATGCAGTGCCAGTTTTTTGAAAATAAGGCTAGCTTTCCGCCTAAGGGTGCTGCTATCTGTTCCCTGGTAGGCGGTGCCAGAGCCAAATCACTGTGATTGTCCTGTTGCAGTGGTAGTAGTTGCATCTGTGCCTCGCTGGTTGTTGCCCTGCCACTGGCATCCCCTGTAGGCACCACCTCTGGATTGATTTCTGCCTCTTGAACGTCTATTCCTGCCTCTCTGTGCTTAGAGGAGTCTGGAAAGGACCAATTTTTGGAGGGCCAGTTCCTGCTAAACCTTGGAGGCTGGACCTGTAAGAAATCTTTCACTGTTTGTACAGATTTTGCCTTCTCTTCCATTTTCTTCAGTACCTGCTGAGCAGGAGAACCAAATAAATTGACCTTATCCATAGGAGCATCTAATAGTTTTGATTTAACATTATCCGGCAAGGCCTGTTCTTTCAACCATGCATGCCTTCTGATAACTGTGCCAGTCATGGCTGATCTAAAGGAAACCTCCAGTGCATCATAGCCACATTTTAAAGAATGGTTACTAACCTGCTGAATGTTATGCACCATTTCTAGAACATATTTCTTATCTAAAGATTCATCAGAGGACAGTTTCTTAGTTAACTGATCAAGCATAAACTCCTGATATTGGATCATATGAAACTGACAGTTCAATGCCCTAGCTGACAGAGTAGCAGAGGTGTATACTTTTTTACCCCATCTCTCTAAGGACCTGGATTCCCTTTCAGAGGGGAGGGGATTTTTAACAGAGGTAGATGCTACTGCTTTAGGCCCCTGGGAGATAGTCTCGGGATCTGCAAAAGGAGCCTTGTAGTCTCGGGATCTGCAAAAGGAGCCTTGTATAAATGGTGATGTGTGTCCGGGACCCTGTAGAACCTATCGGGCTTAGCAGGGGCTGGAGGTAAAGTATCAGGAGCAGTACAAGCATCATTAAATGCATCATCTACAACAGAAAGAACTGGAGGTATAGCTAAAGGCCTATGTTGTGGTAAATGCAAAAAAGTCCTAAGCCTTTTCCTGGAGTCTGAGAAATCTTGTCCCTGCCACTGAAATTGCTCCCTCATGGCATGTAAGGTTTCCCCAAAGGAAAATTCCTCAGGTGGAGAGGCAGAAGGAATCGACTCTTCAGCATCAGAGTCTTCATAAGGAGAAAAAGGAGCCTCTGGATGGTCTGTATTGTCTGAATCATCAGAGGAATCATCCGTGGACACTGGCTCAGGGGGCTCTGCTCTAGGTCTCTTTTCTGGAGGTGGTTGAGAGGCCCTGTCTGGATGAGGTTGGGATCCCCTTATTAAAGAGATGAGATCCTCTGCCAGAGAAAGCATTTGGGAACTGGAGCTGGGCCTGTGAGAGGGGGGCTTAACAGGCACAGACTTAGAAATTTTGGCTGCTTTAGCCCTGGCAAAGGCCTTAATGGACATGGCTGCAGGAGGCCTAGCAGCACCACGTGCAGGGGTTGAAACATCCAAGGGAATAGTGTCCGATAATTCCTGTGAAACCACAGCAGCAGGTTGGATTTCAGAGGCCGATTCTACCAGGTTAGAAGAGACCTCGGTAGAAGGCATGGATTCGGCTGAAGTTAGAACCGCTTGCTCGGTTTCGGACGAAACCGAGACACTCGCGGTTTGCTTAACCGCGGTTTCGGCCGAAACTGCGGACCGCGAGTGTCGGTCCTTTTCTTTGCGTTTTTTAGCAATTTGTGTAGTCGGAGGATCCGACGGCATAATATACACGAAATCAGAGCCGAAAAACTGTTCAGCAAACTCCGACCGACGTCTAAGCGTCCGTCGGTTAAAAGAAGCACAGGCTAGACAAGCTGCTACGTCGTGGTCTGGGCCTAAACAAGGTAAACAGTATGAGTGGAAATCTTTATGAGGTATTTGTTTCCCACAAGTTAAACAGTTATTCACTTTTTCTGACATCGGCTGAGGCAAGAAAGCGTCCCCAACGGGGTACTTAGCTTTTTAGAAGTCTTCGAAGTAGTATTCGGTAGTAGTAATCTCTGGATCTGACCGACCAGCACTTGCGAACAGCTTCTGCTTCGGGCGCCACGCGGCAAGAAAGACTGAGGAAAATGGCGTCGGCTGATGCCTTTATACCCGAAGAACTGCAGCTATGACGTCGGGTGAAGTGCGACACCAGCCGAGGCCAGACCCAGACTTTGGAATCCGGTTGACCGAAGGGCTGCCTGACGACAGGACAACCCATTTGTTAGGACTGCAGATGCATCCTTGAAGGACATCACTACATTTAAAACCCATTTGTCCTGGGTTATGAGTTCCCAGTTCTTTGCATGAAGAGCAATCTTTCCCCCCAAAGGGGCGGTCAAAAGATAAGTGCTTGGGAATTTTAAAAAGAAGTCACTGAGACTGTTTACCATACGGGGTGTCGTGTTATTTCCAGATTTGGAAGTGGAGACCCCCAACTGCTTAGCTCTGAGAGTCCTCAGGGACTGAAACCTGGGTTTTTTTGCTGTGTCTGGGTTTGGCTTGAGAGGACCTGGAAAGGACCAATTTTTAGTAGGCTAGTGCCTACTAAATCTAGGAGGTTGCACTTGTAAAAAGTCTTTTAACAGTTTGCAGAGATTTAGCTTTATCTTCCACCTTTTTAAGAACTTCTTCAGCCTTACTGCCAAAACAGATGGTCCTGATTTAAAGGAGCATCCAACAATTTAGCTTTAACATGATCAAGCAAAGATTGTGCTTAGAAAACATGCTTCGCTTAAGGAGCAGACCTAGTAACAGCAAGAGGCCGCTAAAGAATCAAAACCACATTGCAAAGTATGTTTTCCAACTTGTTCAGCAGAATGCATTAAATCCTGTAAATCTTTATTTTCCACACAGTCAGGAATCAACATCATTTTCTGTTAAAGCAGTCCAATAATATGCTGTTGATATTTTAACATATGAAATTGGCAGTTTAAAGCTCTGATTGCCAAGGTTGCAAAGTATAAACCTTTTTGCCCCACCTATCCAGCGCCCTGCAGTCTCTAAAAGAAGGGGTAGGATTTTTAGCAGTAGAGGCCTTAATGCCCTTAGGCCCCTGGGAAATGGTCTCTGGATCTACAACAGGATTTTTGAAAAGGAACTTGTGGGAATCAGGAACTTGTGGGAATCAGGAACTCTGTAGTATATCTGTCAGGTTTACTAGGAGCCGGAGGCAGGGAATCAGGAACCCTGTAGTATATAGTACAGTTTTGTACCTACCATAAATGTAGATGTTCGAGTGCTAATACAGCTGCAGTCATAACAGATGGGTTCTCCTGCCATCAGGCGGGTCCTCGATCGGCCGAATTCCAAAGTCTAGGTCCGGCGTCGGTTGCGGTCGCTTCTTCCCTGATGTCAGAGCGACAGGGGTACAAAGGAACCAGCCGACGCCAGTTTTTCTTGCCCCAGATGTCAGGTGCCCCCAAAAGGAGGCAATACATAAATTTGTGTAATAATGCAGTGCAATGTAATCAAAATACAGTAGTTGCAAACAAATACATCATAAATGAATACCCCAATCAGGTTGTATGTGGATGTGTTAGCCTATAGGCCTGTCCCAAGAGGGGAAGGAGGGAGGGAAACCTGGACTGCAGCTGTATTACCACTCGAACATCTCCATTTATGGTAGGTACAAAACTGTACTATGTTCATCGTGCATACAGCTGCAGTCATAACAGATGGGTAGAATCCCAAAGCTAAGAAAGAGGTGGTAGGCACTAGGTGGAACTAGGAGGAGCCAGAATGCCCTGCAAGACTGCAGTGGCAAAGCCTGCTCTAGATTTGGAGTATAATGGAAGGTTGTAGTGCTTGGAGAAGGTATGCACAGAACTCCATGTGGCTGCTTCCAAAATATCTTTGGTAGGAACTCCTCTGAGAAAAGCTGCAGAGGTAGCCGTGGCCCTTGTGGAGTGAGATCAGATGCCTGTAGGTACAGTTTTGCCATGAAAAGAATAGCAAAAGCGTATGCAGTGGGCTATCCATTTTGAAAGAGTCTGTTTGGAAATTGGCTTTCCTTGAGCTCCTATAGCATAGGACACAAAGAGCTGTTCTGATTTTCTGAAAGGCTTTGTTCTGTCCAAATAATAACGCAGTTGTCTGTGGATATCCAAGGAATGTAGTAATCTCTCCCCTTTGTTTTGAGGATTAGGATAAAAGGTAGGTAAGTGTATAGCCTGATTCAAAGCTACACTGGATACCACTTTTGGCATAAAGGACGGGTTGGTTCGTAAGGAAACTGTCCTGATGGAAGATGATGAAAGGCTGCACAGCCATGAGGGATTGTAGTTCCGATACCCTACAAGCTGAGGTAATAGCCAGAAGGAAAGCTGTTTTGCAGGACAAATATTGCAAATCTGATGAGGCAGCTGGCTCAGAAGGAGGCAAGGTCAGCTTTTCTAGAATTAAATTTAGATCCCAAGCAGGTATTGGTTGATTCCTTGGGGGTTTTAGATTCTTAGCCCCTCTGAGGAACTGTTTTAAGAGGTGGTGAGAGAATAAGGGTGGATCAGTGTTGTATTCTGCAGAAATGGCTGAGGCATGGATTTTGATGGAGGAGAAAGAAAGTCCACTGCTTAGCAGCTCAGCTAGATACTGTAATATCTGAGGTAAATTCAGTTTTCCAGGATCCTGGCCCTTTTTCTCATTCCAGACACAAAACCATTTCCATTTTGCAGAGTAAGCTTTTCTAGTAGTCGGCCTTCTGGCCTCCAAAATGACATCCTGCACCTCCTTGGAGAGTAGGGTCTGTTGTGATGCTAAGGAATCTTCCATGCGGCTAGATTGAGTATTTTTAGCTGACTGTGAAGAGTTTTGAAGCTGTGCTGAGTCAGAAGAAGAGGCATTAGAGGCAGGGTCCATGGTGGGGAATGCGTCAGGCTCCTCAGGAGTGGGTACCAGTGTTGTCTTGGCCAGTCTGGAGCAATGAGAATCATCTCTGGTCTGTCTGCTCTGGTTTTTAATAGAACTTTGGGCAGCAGAGGAAGAGGTGGGAAGGCATACACTGTCATTGATGTCCAACTGAAAGAGAGAGTGTCCACTCTCCAGGCCTTTGGATGAAAAATCCTTGAACAGAATTTTGTCAATTGGTGATTTTTGTGGGAAGCAAAGAGATCTATGTCTGGCCTTCCCCATGCTTGAATTATCTCTGTAAAAACTTGAGGATGCAACTTCCATTCATGTGGATCTGTCATATTTCTGCTTAGGTTGTCTGCCAGCGTGGTTTCCTTGCCTGGCAAATACTGTGCTTGTAGTTCGATTTGTAAGTCCAGGGCCATGTTCCAAAGTGACATGACCATGTTCCAAAGTGACATGGCCAGTCTGCAAATGGGTTCTCCCTGTTTATGTACCACATTACTGTGGTGTTGTCCGTCCTTATCAATAGTTGACCTGGTTGCAGAAGGTCTTTGAAAGCTATAATAGCATTTATTATTGTGAGCATTTCCTTCTGATTGATGTGTAGGGGCTTTTCTTTTTGGGACCATTTGCCCTGAATGCACCGATCTGTCATGTGCGCCCCCCAGGCGTAGTCAGAGGCATCTGTTGTGATGACTTAATTTGCTTGAGGCTTGCTGAATGGGAGACCTGTGTTTGTTTGGCATGCTTGAGCCCACCACAGAAATTCCTTTTGCAGACATGGAATTAGTGGTATTATTGTTTCCAAACTGTGGCTGTGTTGAGACCATAGGTTTTTCAGGTACCATTGAAGTTTCCTCATATGCAGCTTTGCACATGGGATTAGTAAGATGCAAGATGCCATGAATCCCAGAGCCTGCAGGATTTTCCTTGCAGTCAGCCTGGTGCAATTTGCTAGTGTTCTGAAGTATTGAATTAGTTGCCCCTGCTTCTCTGGCGTGAGGTAGGCCATCTGGTGTTTGTGTCCAAGTTGGCACCCAGGAAAATTATTTTCCAAGAGGATATTAGCCTTGATTTCTTTTTGTTGACTGTGTATCCCAGAGAATTCAACAACATTATTACATAAGCCAGATGTTTCAGAAGAATATGCTTGCTGTCTGCTTGGATCAGGCAGTCGTCCAAATAGGGGTATATTTGTATCCCTTGAAGTCTGCAGTAGGCAATTACTGATGCCAGGCATTTCGTGAATACTCTGGGCGCAGTAGATAAGCCAAAGGGCAATGCAGAGAATTGATAATGGGTTTAACCTGCAAGAAATCTGAGGTATCTTCTGCAATTTTGTCTGATTGGGACATGCAGGTATGCCTCCTTGAGGTCCAATGTTACCAGCCAAGACTCCTTGCCCAGCATGGGAAGAAGCTGCTGTAGAGTGAGCATCTTGAATTTTGGTACAAGTAGAAATGTGTTTAGGATGGATAGGTCCAAAATAGGTCTCCAATCTTTTCCCTTCCTTGGTACCAGGAATAGTTTGGAATAAAAACCTTGACCTTGTTCGTGCGTAGGTACCTCCTGAATAGCTTTCATGTCTATGAGATCTGAAATTTGTCTCTGTGCCTCTGCCCTTTGATTGTGTGGCAGGTTTGGCATGCCTCTTATTTTTGGAAGGGTGTGAAAATGGAATCTGTAGCCTCTGTTTATAATGTCCAGGATCCATTTGTCTTTTGTGACAATATGCCAATTTTTTGAAAATAATGCCAGTTTTCCGCCTAAGGGTGCTGCCATTTGAGTCTTGCTTGGCATGCAAAGAGGAAAGTCATTGCACTTGCTTTCTGAATGGTTGCAAGTTATCCTCACCACCTCTGTGTAGGAGCTTGCCATTGTCTGCCTCTAAACGATCCTTGGGATTGCCCTCTGCCCCTCGGGCGCCTGTATCTACCTCTTTGGGGTCTGTCCGTGGCTGGAAAGGACCAATTTTTGGAAGGCCAATTTCTACTGAAATGTGGGGGTTGTACCTGTAGAAAATATTTCACAGTTTGCATTGATTTACCCTTTTCCTCCATTTTCCTTAATACCTCCTCAGCATTAGCACCAAATAATACATCTTTTTGTAGAGGGGCATCTAGTAATTTAGCTTTGACATGATCTGGTAAGGTTTGTTCCTTGAGCCAGGCATGTCTACGTATGACTGATCCTGTAACAGCAGCTCTACACAAGGCCTCTAGAGCATCAAAACCACATTGTAAGGTATGTTTAACCACGTGCTCTGCACTATGCATCAAATCCTGCAACTCCTTCAAGTCTGGTTGTTCAGGTTGTAACATTTTACTTCTCAAATGTGATAACAAAAACTGTTGGTACTTTAGCATATGGAACTGACAGTTTAATGCCCTCATGGTTAAGGTGGCCGAGGTATATACCTTTTTTCCCCACCTTTCTAAGGATCTGGAATCTCTCTCGGAAGGTAATGGATTTTTAGCAGTGGAGGCCTTAATTCCCTTGGGGCCCTGTGAGATAGTTTCTGGGTCAGCAGCATGGCTTTTGTATAGAAATTGGTGTGAGTCAGGAACCCTGTAGTACCTGTCAGGCTTGACTGGAGCTGGAGGTAGAGAATCCAGGTTTAGGCAGACCTCCGAGTACACATCATCTAGTATGTCCAAGACCGGAGGTATAGCTAGAGGCCTGTGCTGAGGTAGCAAGAGAAATTCCCTAAGCCTTTTCTTGGAATCTGAATAATCTTGGCCTTCCCAGTGGAAGTGTTCCCTTAAGGTATGCAAAGTTTCCCCAAATGAGTAATCCTCTGGGGGGGATACAGAGGGAATGGACTCCTCTGCATCAAAGTCTTCAAAAGAGGAGTAAGAATGTTCCTGTTCATCAGAGTGCTCTGATATAATGCAGCCCTGATCAGAGGAGGGGGATTCTTCCTCCACTCTGAGCCTTTTGTCCGGGGGGGTTGAGAACCCCTGATAAGAGTAATTAGATCCTCAGCCATCTTAAGCATCTGTTTTTTAGGCATGGGCCCTGGAGATGGGTCCTTGTCTCTTAGAATGCATGGCTGCTTTAGACTTAGTGAAAGCCTTGATGGAAAAAGAAGAGGAAGGTCTGAATAAACCTTGAGAGGAGGTAGACCTGTCCACGTTTTGAGATGCACCGCCAAGAGTGGCTTCGGTATCTGTAGTCGGGGTGTGGGCCGAGGAGCCAGCGTCCTCGGGTACAGGAGACACCGCCAATGTAGTGTCGCCGGTAGTCAGGGGCTGCGTAGGCGCCTCGCTGAGAACCGGACCACATGTAGCCGGCTTTGGCGTGGTGTCGGTAGAGGCCGCGGACCTCGTGTGTCGGTCCTTATCTTTGCGTTTTTTAGACAAAGCTGGAGTCGGAGTATCCGATGACATAATATAGTTACATTTTTTGCCAAAATAATGCTGGGTGAACTCTGCCCGACGCTTAATGGTGCGTTTGTTGAATGTAGCACAAAAACGATAGACCGAGACGTCGTGGTCTGGGCCTAAACAAGGAATACAGAGGGAATGGAAATCCTTATGCGGTATTTGCTTCCCACATGAAATACAGTTATTAACTTTGTCTGACATCGGTCTGAGGCAAGAAAAGTTTCCCCAACGGGGCACTTAGCTTTCAAGAAGACTTCGGTTGCAAAATTTTCGTAATTTCAGGAGCTGGCCGACCGGCACTTGCGAACTGCTTCTGCTTCGGGCACCACGCGGCAAGAAAGACTGAAGAAAATGGCGTTGGCTGGTTCTTTTATACCCCTGGCGCACTGACGTCAGGGAAAAAGCCACGACAACCGACGCCGGACCTAGACTTTGGAATTCGGCCGACCGAGGACCCGCCTGACGGCAGGAGAACCCATCTGTTATGACTGCAGCTGTATGCACGATGAACATCACATAGTGCTTGAAGTTCTGAGACACGGCTAGCTGAAGGGATAGCAACCAGAAAGAGTGTTTTCCAAGACAGAAACTTGATGGAGCAGGATACTGCCGGTTCAAATGGAGGCAGAATTAAGGAAGTTAGGACTAAATTAAGGTCCCAAGGAGGAGGGGGATCTCTCACTTGAGGTCTAAGAAGAGATGTTCCTCTCAAAAAAGCTTTACAGTGCTTATGAGACATGATGTTAGAATTTGTCAAACCGATATGAAAATTAGAAAAGGCCGCTAATTGTACCCTAATTGTAGCGGAAGCGGCCCCGGAGTGAAAAAGTTGTGCTAGAAATTTAAGAATTTCGTGGACTGGGGCTGAGAAGGGATCCACATTCCTAGACTCTGCCCAATAAGAAAAATATTTCCATTTGCTAGCATAAGTTTTTCTCGTTGTAGACTTATGTGAGGAGACGATAATCTCACGGACTGCTGGGGAAATGCTGGGAAGCCTGGCTAAGGTTGGAAGTGGAGCAACCAAGCTATGAGCTGGAGAGTTTGGAGGGATTGCTGCAACCCGCCTGACTGATGATTCAGGAGATCTGGAATCGGATCCAGAGTCCAGGACTGATCAAGAAGGTAGTGGTGCAGGAACGGGAACCATATCTGTTGAGGCCAGTAGGGGACAATGAGGATCATTTTGCAACCCAACGATTTTGCTTTCTGTATGAGTTTCGGTATCAGGGGAAACGGAGGAAAGGCATAAAGAAGTCCCTGAGGCCAATCGTGGACTAGAGCGTCGCTGGTTATGTGACCTGGAAGCGGAAAAAGGGAGAAGTAGTTGCTGCATTTGCCGTTAAAAGGGGTGGCAAAAAGATCATAGCAAGGCCGTCCCCATTTGCGGAAGATAAGATCCACAACTTCCTGATTCAGAGACCACTCGTGAGGCATGAGGATAACTCTGCTGAGCCGGTCCGCTATGACCCTGGATCTCCCAGGGATGTGCATCGCAATCAGAAAACGTTGGGAGGAAATCGCCCACTGCCATAGTCCGAGTGCTTCTCGACACAGAGGGTAGGATCTGGTTCCGCCCTGCTTGTTGATGTACCACACCACTGACATGTTGTCTGTTTGAATTGCAATGATCCCAGAAGGAAGAGAGTCTTGAAGGGCTTGCAACGCTAGGAGCACGGCTCTCATTTCTAGGACATTCATGTGCAGATGGTACTCGTGAGGTTGCCAAGTGCCTTGGACTGTCCTGCCCAGATAATGCCCCCCACCCCCACACTATCAGGGAAGCATCTGTAGTCAATGTGGCTACCAGAGGGGGCTGTATGAAAGGTCTGCCCCGAGTCACTAGTGGGGAGACCATCCACCAAGAAAGGTGCCTTTTGCAGGCCTCTGTAATCAGGATCATGTGAGACATGGGTAGCTCCTGGAAAGACCACTTCGTGAAAAGAAGCCACTGAAGAATTCTCATGTGGAAATGCGCTAATGGAAGTAGAAGAATGGCAACTGCCATGGAGCCCAGAGTTTGAAGGACATACCTGACTTGGATCGTTTTGCTCTGTATTAGGATTTGCATTTGTTGACGAATTATGGACACACTTTCCAGTGGTAACCTTGAGAACATTTCCCTTGTGTTTAATTCTGCTCCTTTGTAAGTGATAGGCTGACAGGGCAACAAGGCAGATTTTTCGAAATTTATTGTAATACCTAGCTTGGTGCAAGATGTGATTGTATAATCCCGCGCTTGTAAGAGTTGATGCCTGGTGGTAGCTGTGAGGAGCCAGTCATCTAGACATGGAAACACCTGGAATCCTTGACGTCTCAGGTGAGCCCTGACCACTGCCATACATTTGGTGACCACCCTGGGGGCTGTGGCGAGACCAAAGGGCAGAGATCTGAACTGGTAATGTCTGGCTCCCACCCGAAAGTGAAGAAATCTCCTGGAGTGTCTGTCCATCTTGATATGGTAGTACGCATCCTGAAGATCTATCGAGCACATCCAATTGTCCTGACAAAGGAAGGGTAGAATGGACTGTAGCATGACCAACTTTGTTCTTTGTACAGATTTGTTTAGTCTGCTGAGATCCAGAATCTCTCAAGTCCTCTGTCTTTTTTGGTACCAAAAAGAATCTGGAGTAAGTTCCGGATCTGTGCTGGTCTGCGGGGACTTCCTGAATGGCTCTTTTTTCTAGCAGTTTTGAAACTTCTATTACTGCTTGCTCTTTCAGATTGGGTGGAACATCTGGAAGGGCCTTCTTTGACTGTAAGGGGTATTGATGGAAGGGAATTTTGTAACCTCCGGATATAATGGATAGTACCCATCTGTCTCTTGTTAAATTTTTCCAGAATATTGGGTACAGCTAAAGTCTTCCCCCGACTGCCTCCAGAGGTGAGCAGCCGGGCAACCCTTCAGGGATGCTGGAAGGGCTCGTCAGAGAAGGATTCTCTATTGCCCTGGTTCGGCGGACCCCCCCTCTGCTATGAGGGTGGTGTCTATTATTGTTGTTTCCCCCCTGCCTCTGGAGGAAAAATTACCACGTGTGTCAGGCAAGGCTCCCCGAGATTTGCGGAACCATATCTTCCCACTCTTCTGACCTTTGGGGTAATGACTAGAGAGAGTGGAAAAATGGACTCCAACGGCAGAGAGAGTCTTGCCTTCTTGCTCACACCTAGTCAACGTGTCTTTCACTTGTGGCCCAAACAGAAAGGAGCCATCGAAGGGGGTATTGGTGAAGGAAGCTCGAAAGGTTCCGCAAAGTGACACAGCCGCATCCAAGCATGCCTCGAGGGCCACACCCGTGTCTGCGGCTCTACTCGCTCCATCAGCTGCATAGGAAATGAGCCTCATGGAGGAGTTAACTACAGAATTAAGAGTCGCTAGCTGGGAAGCTACTTTGGCTTGTACTCCCTCAGCTGTAGGATCTTCAAGGGTATCTCCAAGTTCTTTAAGGAGATCCCTTTGAAGACGAGTAAAATGACATACATAGTTCAGGGATCTTATGGCGAAGGTCGCTGAAGTAAACATTCACTTTCCGTACCTGTCCATTGTCCTAGACTCCTTGTTAGGGGGATGAACAGATGAAGAGATCTCTGCTAACTCTTTCTTGGTGGCTGCTGCTACCACCATGGCATCAACGGGCACACCTTTAGAAAGGAATTGCTTATCCTGGGGGGCTGTAATAAATTTATTAGGTCTCCTCGGAGTTGGTTCCACTGTGTCCGGAACTGACCCAGCCTTTCGAGCCACTACAGACATAAGCGGGTTGAAAGGAAGAGAAACCCAGGAGGTGGAAGGTCGGGAACCAAAAGTATCCAGGAATACAGACTCGTCCTAAGTAGGGGCTAGGGGAGTCCAGTTCCCCCTTTGCCTAAGCATTTCAAGGATGTCTAAAAAGGAAACATCTTCAGTGGGGGATCTCGGGGACCCTTCCAATTCATCTAAGTCTGTATCAGAAGTGACAGACTCAGGGGAGTCAATGTGCTTCCTCTTGCACTTCTTCCGAGGAGGCTCCTCTGAGTAAGCAGGGAGGCCTCGGAAGAAGAGGAAACACCCAATGGGGTGTCCTGAGGGATAGGTTCCCTATGCTTGGGGTCTGGAGGAGGAGCAGAGGTTGGCACAGACACTACGGGGGACGGAGTCGATGAAGCTGGTAGTGGACCTGTTTCGGGGGACAGCACACTCCGCATGACCTCAAAGGCATCCTTGCCTCGAGGCAGAGAAAGTTCCGGTTCCGAAGAAATAGGAATCTTTCTCCGCGCCGAGGGGGATGGCTCCGAGGCCAATGTTGGAGCCGAGCTCACCTGCGCCGATGCTCTGGGAGGGAGAACGGGGTCAGACAAGGGTCAGATGCCACTTGCCCCCTCGGAGCCATAGAGGTAGTCCTGGCATCCAGATTCCTTGACTGAAGGAACAATCGAGGTAGTCGGAGCCGAAGGAGAGATGGTGATCGAAGCAGACGGTTCCACTTCTCGATCCCCAATGAACTCCGGCTCCGAACTCAATGGAGTCGGAGGAGGAACAGAAAAGGAGGTAGATGGAGCCGATACCTGTTGAGGAGGGCTAGACAATAATTTTGCTAGTGCCTGTGATTTAAGCAACCTACTTACTACTCTCTCCTCATCATGATCAGACAGCCTAGAGGATCGAGAGGAGTGTGAAGAATGGTGGCTACGTTCACTTTGCAATAATGGAGACAGAGGAGCCGAATGAACTGACTAATGAAGGGGACCTCAGCCTCTTATGGCTCAGAGACGGATCCAAAACATCCGATGGAGCCGACGGAGGGGTTTGTCTTGTCGGTGCCAGCCGGAACCGACATACTCGGTAAATCCTGTACAAGAGTCGGCTCCGAAGGTGGAGCAGACGGCTTAGTGGATTTTGGGGATTTCACTGACTGGGATTTCTTTGCCAGTGAATTTTGAGGTTTTAACAGACCCCTAAGGATCAATTTGTTCTTATGCTCCTGCAGGACTCTTGGACTAAAGGCATGACAAATAGAACAAGAGTCCTGCAGGTGAACAGCGTCCAAACAATAGACGCAACTAGTGTGCCCATCTGTCAGAGACATTTTCTGACAGCATGAGTCACAGTTTTTAAAGCCATATACTTTAGCTTCCTTAGACATGACCCAACTACAAAAAAAAAAAAAAAAAAAAAACTAAGTACCACAAGGGAAACACAGACAGACAAGTAAGTACTACTCTAAACAAGTACACCTATAAATATAAACTTTTTTTCTTTTTTTTTTTTTACAATAGCAAAAAAGGAAAGGAGAGCCTCTAAGTTAAACGGCTATCCTAGGGAGAGGGGGAGCGGGAAGAACTCTCTAACTTAAACTAGTTCTAAATAAAAGGGAACTAAGAAGAACAAAGCACTCAACAACACATACAGAATAAAGTTAAGAGAAGTAAAATATCTATTAGTTTAAAGGGTCTAAGAGAATATTTTTACACAAAAAATTGAAAATATACAAGCCTGAGCCAGAAAACGACACACCTCACAGCTGAAGCGGCAAACAAGATCTGGGTAACTGTCGCTAGGCATCATGGGATAAGGGGTAGCCTCGAGCCAGTAAACAGCTCTCTTGCTATTAAAGATGGCTGAGTTGGAGCCGAGGATCGGCTCCGATCCCAAACAGCAAGAATGAAGGCGAGATAGACAACTTAACATTAAAGGCTCCCCTTGAGAGAGTGTTGAGGCATGCACCTACTACCATGTTATATCATTCTTCAACAAAGCACCAATCATAAAAAATGGATGAGGTCATAGCAGGTATATTTGCTGGTAGTTGTTAACCTTAAAGATGGTTTCTATCCCACAGCATATTATGTCAGAGGTTTGGCCAGTTTAGATTTTTTGAACTACAGAAAATACTGCCATCTGACTTGAGCCACAGACTCTTGATATCAAAGGAAGAAAAGTGCGCCCTAGTGGTGTATGCCTAGGGGTTCCCTTCTACAGACACTTGTGAACTTTCACCTGGCTGAGAGTCGAAGTCCATGAAAGGATGCAAAGCTGCTAGCCCACTGCTAACGTACAAAAGGTCAAGGACAGTTGGGAAAAACAGATGCCAGAGCCAAGGTAGACCAGGCTGCACCTGACTGGGATTAGCACCTTCAGATTGTTGTGGCACTCACAAGATTGTTAAGGCCTCATGCTTTCTGCTCACAGAAATTTAACACTTTTTTAGGTTTAACGTTTACAACTATCAGTTGATATATTGATGCACACTTCCTCAACCTGCAGAGAAGTTTAACAGTAAAGGCTACCTAAAAAGGTTATTACTGAACCATCTAAGAAAGTGCTCTTTGTAGTTCAACTAATATAGTAACAACGTGTCTGTTACAACCACTACAGGAAGGCTTCCCTATGGAAGATGTTCTCAGACTGAGGTCACAAGGTTTGTGTGTTCAATAAAGCCCCAAAGTTGCAGGATCAATGAGTTACACTATTCATACTAAAAAGCACAAGAGTACTTCCAAGTCAACAGTGGGTGATTTTTACCAACAGAAAAGTCAGCTAAGAGGATAATCCTTTAGTGGAATTTATCTTCCACACTTGTTGGTTATCACTTCAGGGATGTCAACATTCTTAGAAAGAACTGAAAAATCACAATGAAAAAGGCCAAAGCCAATACAGCACAAAAGAAAAAAAAAAAAATCGCAAATGCAGTATTAGTAGGTATAGAAAACAATCCCAGTGTGGGTACACATCACGCTGTCCCAGATGTCACCTTGATGAAATGGGCAAACTGACTACCAATCACTTGTGTGGCTAAAAAAAAATGAACATGGCACATGCAGATCTCCCTTCTCTAACCTTGTTCTACTTATGTCCTCAGTGCAGGCGACCAGCCACAAAATGGACTTCCAAAGCTCTGGCTGATAGGCAAGATGATCAAAAGGCCCATCAGTAGGCAATTCTTAAGCATTAATTAATAGTACCACTACATTGACCATTTTAGATAAAAATCTGCCTGTTACTTGTTCTGAGCAAATGTAATATCACAGTGAAAATACAGCCCCCCCCCCCAACAAAAAAGATAAATCTCAAATTTCATTACCTGTGTCAACTCCCGGGATACGGGTAGTATTGAAAATGCGTTCATATTGGGCTGAACACATAGGCACGCTGTCATGCACCATCAACTGTTGATTAAAAGGAAAGCACAGGAAGGAAAGGCAAAATGGGGAGGGAGCCAAAAAAAAAAAAAACAAATGCATACATTTGGAGTAGCAAAAAAGGGGAAATGAATGGTACAAAAAACAGAGAAAGAAAAATCACACCATCACCATACATATCCATTAAGTACAGAAACAATAATCCTCTGACATTATTCAAAGGCCTAACAATGACCAGCAATACCATCACAGATGGCATTTTGCTCAGCACATGAACAAAGCTCCCCAATCAGTTAATCTTATGAAGTAAACACAGGAACAAAATGATACTTAAACGCATGGCCACTACATATCTAAGATAATAAATAGTGCTGACACAGCAATGATTAAGGGTATGAAAACTAAAAAGTGCTTACATGTAACTACTAATGACTCGGGTATGAATAAAAGCCAAACATGAAATCTGGACAACTTAACATTTTAAACGAGGTATACCCTTTAAGTATTCCTAATGGATCATCAGAAACAATGCCTCAAACTAACTAAATACCTTTTACAGAGCTGTCCATGCAGCACATTTTTCCACTTCATCAGAACACCCCTGAGATGCATTCTGCTCATTGTTAGACCTTCAGCAAATCATTTACTATTTTAATAAAACTGTCACAACCACCACCACCACTACAGCTGGCTTACTAAAGCCAAATGAAGGTTGAACTCTACATAGGTCGGCTTGTTTAATTCTGTTGGCAGGAGGCACCACATGGAGAAGTATAAAAAGTAGACTATGCCCCATAGAGCCCATGGATTCAAGGCACAACAGCTAGTACAGAAAGCCACTTAATACAATACGCTGGTGTGAATAAATTTTTACTTCAATGTTCAGAAGTAGCTTATCTTACTGCAGAGTGGGACCTTTCAGACATTGCACAATCATTGAAAATAAGCCCACACACATACATACCTATAATACACATAAAATTAAAGTCTATATGTATGTTAACTTTTACTTCTTCTGCAAGCTGACCTTTGGGAGCCATATCAACTCCAACCCAACCAGCTGTCGAAGAATAAATATGCACTGAAGAATTTGGAACTATTAGCCAAAGACATTTCTCTTCAGTGTCTGTGTGTGCACCTGCGAGAGAGAGTGGGAGAGAGAGAGACAGAGAGGTTGTACTTTGCAGCATTCTTCCTGGAGAAACTGCAAATATACTATAAACTAAATTCTGCAATTTCCATTCTGTATAAAGATACATTATCAATTGAATCTACTTATGAGCGGAGGGAAACAATGCAGCATAATCTAAAACAAAGTACACCGAGTAGTTCTTAAACATTTTTTGCGGGGCAGCTGGACAGCAGGCCCTTGTACCCTACCTCCCACTTTTATATTATCACTCAGAGCTCACACTACCTCATGAAAGGGTAACTACACCACTCCACTTATCAGTGACATTAAGTGCTCAACTTTCCACAAGGTTCTGCAAGCTCAGAGTGAGAATAATAAATCTGGGATGTAGACTACCCTCCTCAAAAAATAACAGGTAACATTTTACTGCATCAGCTAATCTAAGACGATGACTCTCTTGATGGTTCATACATAAGGATTTACACTCTCCACCAGATGGTACTTAGCAAATTTTCCCAGACATTCCCATGTCTGGAGACCTGCACAGACTTGTGACACACACACATGGTGATAACACGCATCATCTTCATAAGTGTGCGAACGCCTACTCCCACACTCACGAGTTTGACCCCTGCCACTAATTAGCATCAAGCGGCTAAATCAAGAATATTAAGATCTAGTATTACTACAACTATCAATTGATATACTAATGTACACTCCCTCAACTTACATAGAAACCAAAAAAAGGACACTTAGAAATTTTCCTCCTGACCCATTAAGGAAGGTGCTGTTTACAGTTCAACCGATATAAGAACATACTCATTACAGCTAACAAACAGAAATCTCCTTGAGTCCAACACTTGGGCTAAGGACAGGCAGTAAAACCACCACATAAGCAAGAGTTTGTGAACCATGCAAAAATCATCTCCAAGAATGAGCACTGTGAGATACTTAACTGAAAGGTCAAACTCATGGAGGCAGGAGGTTACCTAGGAAGGGGAAAAGTACTGCTTCAAAGAGCCACAGCAGCCTGGCATCAAGGGCAGCCCAAGAAACTGCTACAAAGAATTACAGGTACTTACTAAGCTGCTGATATTGGATCTTAAGATGCCCAGCCATACATTTCATATCAAAGTTTTTTTTAGTCTTGGCTATGAATAACCCAGACCAGAACAAGCAAGCATATGATGGGACACTTCTTCCCCTTTCCATCAGGGACTTAAGTGCTAAACTGGGGATGAATTTACAGTTTCCAAACCCAGTCATAAAAATTATTTTACATTACAAGAAGATAAGTACTTTGCTTTATATGGAGTTGACGACTGTTCTGTAGAACTATTTAGTGAGACACACACCTAACCCTCCAACATATCCTATTCATGTCGCAAAATGACATGCTGATTATGCTCTCACTAGACTTGTGAATGTATCAATAGGTCTGAAAGTTTAGGGTCTGTTCTGGCTTTATAAATGAGGCACAGGCTGACTCTAGCTTTGAGTCCGTCTGCATGATTTGTATGATTTAGGCACTTGATTTTTTTTTCAGTGAAAAAGCACTGTGGTTGTTCTAGGTTTGGTGTATACCAAAAGGAGCATTATACTCAAAGATAAGCCTAATGAGAACAGATCACAGAAGAATGAGTACATCCTTGGACTTCAATGCCATACCTTTAAACACAAGCTGTGCAATGAAAAAGGACTCTCTTAGAATAATGGATACACAGTGATCAAATGATATTTCATTGTCAACAGAGGTTCCTACATTCCTGACTATGGGATCAACTTTCAGTTGCGTGCCACCAATGTGACAGTTATAAGGAAAGTCATGCTTGCCAAAGGATACTATTATACATTTCTTGGCACTTAGGTTTACTGCATGGTTTTGACACCAACTGTGTGTTTGGGAAAGGTCCTCTTGGATGACCAGTGTGCCCTCTGGGGGAATATATGATGGCACCAAGTTTACAGTCATCTGCAGACTTGGTCAGCCATAAAACCTTAACATTTGCTTTGACCTTCAAGGAGTAAATGCTAAAGAACAGTGGAACAAGAACTCATCCCCGAGGTACACTGTTAATGATAGGCTTTTGAAGGGGTAGAGCCACTCACCCGAATTTCCTAGGTTCTGTTTGTGAACCAATTTGCTATCAAACTAGTTATACATGGATTTACATTTCATTGAGAGAGTTTATATGGTGCAATGAAAAAGTATTTGGCCCCTTCCTGATTTCTTATTTCTTTGCATGTTTGTCACACTTAAATGTTTCAGATCAAACAAATTTAAATATTAGACAAAGATAACCCCAGTAAATATAAAATGCAGTTTTTAAGTGATGATTTTATTTATTAAGAAAAAAACTATCCAAACCTACATGGTCCTATGCGAAAAAATAATTGCCCCCCTTGTTAAATCATGAAGTAACTGTGGTTAATCACATTTTTGGGAAAGCTGAGCTCAATTTCACTAGCCACACCCAAGCCCGATTACTGCCAGACATGTCGAATCAAGAGATCACTTAAATAGAACTTGTCAGACAAAGTGAAGTAGGCCAAAAGATCCCAAAAAGGAAGATATCATGCTGCGATCTAAAGAAATTCTGGACCAGATGACAAAGAAAGTAATTGGCATCTATCAGTCTGGAAAAGGTTACAAAGCCATTTCTAAAGCTTTGGGACACCAGTGAACCATGGTGAGAACCATTATCCACAAATGGAAAAAAACATCAAAAGTACAGTTGTGTACACTTAACATAAATGTAGACATTCAAGTGTATTCACTGTTGCAGTCATCAGATTTGGGTCATACCTGCCAGGGTAGCTCTCGGCCAGCCCGAATACCAGAGGCTTAGTATTTCTGCATAGGTTACTGTCGCTTCAGAACTGACATCAGGTTGTCAGTAGTAGTAAGGCAGCCAACGCCATTACATCAGTTTTTCTTGCTCTAACCTGTCAGGAGCCCCCAAGTGGGAGCCAGGTGCTGGAGAAAGAACCCCACCAGTAGAAAATAAATACTAATATGTCCCTTGTAAGGAAAGAGAAGAAAGAGGGGGATGGAGGGAGGGAAACCAGGACTGCAACAGTGAATGCACTCGAACATCTACATTTGTGGTAAGTGTACACAACTGTACTATGTTTTTCATGTTTCACTATTGCAGTCATCACATCTGGGTTGATTCCCAAAGATGAGGAAAAGGGTGGAGGTAGTCAAGGAAACTAGGGGCTGGCTAGGATGCCCTACAAGACTGCAGAGGTATATCCTGCCCTGGATTTGGAGAAGATAGGCAGGTGGTAATGTTTGGTGAAGGTGTGAAAAGATGTCGAGGTGGCAGCCTCCAGGATGTCCCTGATGGGGACTACTCTGAGGAAAGCTGCAGAGGTGGAAGCTGCTCTGGTGGAGTGAGTCCGGACCCCCTTCAGGGGAGGTTTTCTATATTGTTTGTAGCAGAAATGGATGCAGTGTGCTATCCATTTGGAGATGGCTTTGCCCTCTACCCCTGCAGCAAAGATAACCAGCAACTGATCAGATTTTCTGAAGGTTCCTGTCTAAATAGAATATGAGCTGTCTTGTGCACATCTAGAGAGTGCAGGATCCTTTCCCCCTTGTTCTGTGGTTTAAGGAGAAAGGTGGGCAAATGAAGGGATTGGTTGAGAGCCACACTTGACACCACCTAGGGCACGAAGGATGGGTTAATCCTGAGGGATACCCTGTCAGCATGGAAGATGATGAAGGGTTCCACAGCCATGAGTGCTTGCAGCTCTGAGACCCTTCTGGCTGAAGTGATGCCCAGAAGGAAAGCTGTCTTCCAGGAGAGAATTTTAGCTCTGCTGAAAAGGCAAGTTTGAGGGGTGGGAGCTTTTCCAACACAAAATTAGGGTCCCAAGCTGGGGTTGGTGCTCTTCTGGGTGACCTCAAGTTGCTAGCCTCTCTTAGGAAGTGTTTGATCAGAGGGTGTGAGAAAAGGGGCTGCTCAGTGGGAAAATGAGCAGAGATAGCAGAGACATGAATTTAAACAGAGGAAAAGGAGAGCCCACTATGTAGCAAGTCAGCTAAGTAATCCAGGATGAGAGGGAGGGAGGGTTGTGTTGTATTGGCTCCCTTAGCCTGAATCCAGGTGCAGAACCTTTTCCATTTGTCAGCATAAGACTTCCTAGTGCTAGGGCGTCTGGCCTCAAGTATAACATCTGGAACCGGTTTGCTGAGGTTGGCAGATTGATCGGGGGTTAGGAAATAAGCCAAGCTGCCAAACTGTCTGCAATTGGGGATGCATGAATTCCCCTTCCCTCTGGGTCAGGAGGTTTGGAATCTGAGGGAGATGCCAAGGTGGCAGAGGAGACCAGCTGCAGAGCAAGGTGTAGCAGTGCTGGAGAGGCCAGTCTGGAGCTATAGGAATTGTCCTTCGTTTTTCCTCCTTTATTTTGAGCAGTACCCTGGGGATGAGAGGTAGTGGAGGAAAGCCATAGACTGATAGACCGACCCTGGGGAAGGACAGGGCATCCACTTTCCAAGCCCTGCAGTGATGCTCCCTGGTGCAAAACGTGCTGAGCTGATGGTTGACCTTCGAGGTGCCCCATTTCCGAGTTATTAGGGCAAAGGTTCTTCTGTTGAGCTGCCACTCGTGTGGGTCCAGAAGATTTCTGCTTAAGTGGTCCGCCAGAGAGTTGAGAGAACCTGGTAGGAACTGTGCTAACAGGTGGAGTTGCATGGCAGAGGCTGTGTGCCAAAGAGCCATGGCCAGCCTGCACAGAGGGTAGGACGGAGTCCCTCCCTGCTTGTTGATATACCACATCACAGTTGTGTTGTCTGTTTTGATCAGGAGAGCCCCTAGGGAGAGAAGGGGCTTGAAAGCTATCAAGACGTGCTGGACAGCTATCACCTCTTTTTGGCTGCTGTGCAGATGGACTTGCTGTGGGCTCCATTGGACCTGTATGCACCTGGCGTCCAGGTGTGCACCCCAGGCATAATATGATGCGTCTGTGGTGAGGGTCTGGGTGGCATGGGGTGGTGATAAAGGTAGTCCTTTGTTGAGGGAGCATGCTGTTGCCCACCAAAGAAAATCTTTTCTGAAGCAAGGTATTATAGGTATAAGAGTCACCAGGTTTTGAGACTGTTGACACCAAAGGCTTTTTAGGTACTACTGAAGTTTCCTCATATGCAGTTTGGCATATGGAAGGAGTAGAATGCAAGATGCCATGAACCTCAGAGCTTGCAGGATTTTCTTTGCAGATAGTTGGTATCTGGTGGCTAGTTGAGAGAAGCAGGCTGTCAGGAAGGTTTGCTTTTCTGGTGTAAGGAATGCCACCTGGGAAGCTGTGTCCAGGCTTGCTCCCAGGAATATAATACTTTGGGTGGGTACCTGTTTGGATTTCTTTTCGTTGAGGGTGTACCCTAGGGAGGTTAGTAGGGACTTTACAAAGGCCAGGTGCTTGAGCAGCTTTTCCTGGCTGTCTGCCTGAATTAGGTAGTAGTCTAAGTATGGGTAAATCTGCATATTCCTTTGTCTGCAAAAGGCAATGGCCGGAGCCAGATTTTTGGTGAAAACTCTGGGAGAAGTAGATAAGCCAAAGGGAAGCACAAAGAACTGAAAGTGCTGAGATCCTGCCCTGAAGTGGAGATATTTCCTGCATGATTCCCTAATAGGAATGTGGGGGTAGGCCTTCTTTAGATCTATAGCGGCTAGCCAAGCATCCCTGGAGAGCATGGGTAGCAGCTGCTGTAGAGTGAGCATTTTGAATTTTGGGATCACCAGGAAGGTGTTTAGAATGGATAGATTGAGGATGGGGAACCAGGTGTCCTCTTTCCTGGGTACCAGAAAAAGTCTGGAGTAGAAACCTTGGCCTTTCTGTTCTGCAGGAACGTGCTCTACTGCCCTCATGGAGAGGAGGGAAAGGACTTGTTTTTGCACTTCTACCCACTGGTTTGAAGGTAGATCTGGGAAGCCTCTTGGAGTTGGAAGGGTGTGTAAATAAAATTTGTATCCCTGGGACACTATGTTGAGAACCCAGTAGTCATCAGTAATGGTGGCCCAGGCATTTGCATGAAAGGAGAGTTTTCGTCTTGTGCAGAGGGAGGGGGTGGGGGGGTCATTGCAAGTTCTTACATAAGGAGGTGGCTTACAACTCCCTGGTTTTGAAGTGGAAGTACTCCACTGCTTATATCTCTGCATTCCCTGTGGCTGCTGTCTATGGGTTCTGGTTCCCCAAGGTCTGGGCTGAACTGACCTGGTGGGAGCAGGAAAGGATCAGTGCTTGGAGGGACAATGCCTGCTGAATCTGGGTGCCTGGACCCTGTAAGAAATCCTTAACTGTCTGCATAGATTTTGCTTTTTCTTCCATCTTTAAGACCTCTTCTGCCTTAGTGCCAAATAAATTGTCTTTGCACAAGGAGGCATCCAACAATATAGACTTAACATCGTCTGGCAAGGGCTGTTCCTTAAGCCATGCATGCCTTCTAAGGACAGAACCGGTGACTGCTTCCTTGCAAGAAGCTTCTAGGGCATCAAAACCACAGTGCAAGGTGTGTTTAGTTAGTTGACTTACAGAATGCATTAACTCTTGTAACTCCTTAGATTCTGCACAATCAGGAAAAGAAGACATTTTTAAAAAAAATTGTGAGAGTCAGGGACTCTGCAATACCGGTCTGGTTTTCTGGGTGCAGAAGGGAGGTGGTCAGGAGTCGAGCTGGATTCCGGGAAAACATCCTCCACAACATCCAGGACTGGGGGAATGGCCAGGGATCTGTGCTGTGGAAGATCTGAGAATTTCCTGAGTCTCTTTTTAGACTGAGGGTAGTCCTGACTTTCACAGTGGAAATGTTCCTTTAAGGTGGGAAGGGTTTCCCCAAAGGAGAAAACATCTGGGGGAGAGGCTGAAGGAATGGAATCCTCTGCATCAGAATCCTCATAAGCAGAGAGGGGTTACATGACATGTATTCATACTCAGAAGAATCAGAGTCATTGGACTCCTGTTCAGACAAAACTACAGGGGACAGATCTCCTTTTCTTTTGGAAGGGGTAGCTTGGATTCCCCTGATCAGCATTATAAGGTCTTCTATCATTTTAAGCATTTGAGACTGAGGCAAGGAAGCAGGCACCTGAAATTGGGTCGTCGGTTTCTTGGGTGTGGTTCGCAACCTTGGCCTAAGAAACTCAGTAGTTTTCAAAAGAACAGTAGTCATGAAATAAGTCGGTTTGTGTCCAGAATTGGTAGTGCGAAGGACTTCCTCAGAAGCCGGTGCCTGCTCAGTGGCTCCAGACCCATCCAAGATAGAAACTACTGCAGGATCCTTAGTCGAAGAAGAGTTTTGCGGCATACTCAAAATGTTTCGGTAGCGGTCTGTGAATCCACATAAGTGGGCATCAGGGGCTGTGAAAGCACCTCACCGACGACTAGCTTAATGGGAGCATCATCGGTAGGTTTGGACCTGTGCAGTCTTTCTCTGTCTTTATCTTTATGTTTTTTTTGGAAGATCTGCTGTCGGATGGCTTATCGAAGCCATATCAGAATTCAAGGACTGTAAGGGAAAATATCTAGGTATAATAAGGGCCCGACAACATATAGTTCTGGTGTTGAACAAAGCACAGAAGCGACAGTGGGGGACGTCGTGGTCTGGGCCTAAACAAGTGACGCAGTAAGAATGAAAGTCTCGGTGTGTTATTTGCTTTCCACAGGTGAGACAACTGTTAGATTTTTCTGACATCAGTTTGTGCAAGAAAAAAGGATCCCCAACGGGGTACTTAGCTTTAGAAGACTTCAGCTTGGAAGACAAAACTAAGGTAGCAGCCAACCGGCACTCGTGTAAACTGCTTCTGCTTTGGACTCCATGGCAAGAAAGACTGATGTAATGGTGTTGGCTGCCTTAACTTATACTACCGACGACCTGACGCAAGTCCTAAAGCGACAGCAACCGACGCAAAAATACTAAGACTCTGGTATTTGGGCCGGCCGAGGGCTACCCTGGCAGGGATAACCCATGTGATGACTGCAACAGTGAAACACTAAGAACATCAGTGGTGAACCTTCCCAGGAGTGGCCGGCCTACAAAAATTACCCCAAGAGTGCAGCGATGACTCATCCAAGAGGTCACAAAAGAGCACAGAACAACATCTACAGAACTGCAGGTCTCACTTTCCGCAGTTAAGGTCAGTGTTCATGACTCAATCATAAGAAAGAGACTGGGCAAAAATGGCATGCATGGCAGAGTTCCAAGGCGAAAACCACTGATGACCAAAAAGAACAAAGGCTCATCTCACTTTTGCCAAAAAACATCTTGTTGATCCCCAAGACTTTTGGGAAAATATTCTGTGTACTGATGAAACAAAAGTTGAACTTTTTGGGAGGTGTGCGTCCAGTTACATCTGGCGTAAAAGTAACACAGCATTTCAGAGAAAGAACACCATGCTAACAGTCAAACATGGTGGTGGTACTGTGATGGTCTGGAGCTGCTTTGCTGCTTCTGGACCTGGACGACTTGCTTGTGATTGATGGAACCATGAATTCTGCTCTCTACCAAAAAATCCTGAAGAAGAATGTCCGGCCATCAGTTCATGACCTCAAGCTGAAGCGCACTTGGGTTCTGCAGCAGGACAATGATCTAAAACACACCAGCAAGTCCACCTCTGAATGGCTTAAAAAAAAAAACAAAATGAAGGTTTTGGAGTGGCCTAGTCAAAGTCCGGACTTGAATCCAATTGAGATGCTGTGGCATGACCTTAAAAAGGCGGTTCATGTTCGGAAACCCTCCAATATGGCTGAATTAAAACAATTCTGCAAAGAAGAGTGGGCCAAAATTCCTCAACAGTGATGTGAAAGACTCATTGCCAGTTATCGTAAACACTTTATTGCAGTTGTTGCTGCTAAGGGTGGCACAACCAGTTATTAGGTTTAGATGGCAATTACTTTTTCACATAGGGCCATGTAGGTTTGGATAGTTTCTTTTTCCTTAAATAAAATCATCACTTAAACTGCATTTTGTGTTTAGGGTTATCTTTGTCTAAAATGTATATTTGTTTGATGATCTGAAACATTAAGGTGTAACAAACATGCAAAAAAATAAGAAATCAGGAAGCTTGAATATGGGATGGTGTTAAATGCCTTTGAGAAGTCTAGATATGCAGTGTGTACTGACCTGCCCTTACATATTGCTTCAGTAACATTCTTGACATCAACCAGGTTAAGTATATAGGATCTACCCTTAAATTCGAACTGGCTTGAGTCAAGAGTTTGTAGGTTGCCTATGTCCTTGTTAATTCCATAATGATCCTTTCCATAGTCTTGGAGATGAATCTGTTAAAGGTTATGGGTCTATAAGCATCCAAGTTGCCCTACCTTTGTGCAAGGGGATGACATTTGATTTTCTCCATTCTTCAAGAAAAAAGTCTGTTCAGAAGTTGATACTGGTCTGGTATGTTAACAGCCCCATGGAAGTAGTGTTCTTGGCCTTATTCTACAATGACTTAAGGGGGAGGTTATAGATGCATATATGTGATGAACTGAAAATTTGAGCTAAATTGTGCACTAGTTTGCTGGCTGGCTGTATGTTCTCTGGGTCTCAGTATGTGATGATATTTGCTACTAGTCTGCACAGTGTTGCACACTGTGTCAGAGGTTCTGAATACATTTGAACATCACTTTATGGTTGTCAATTTTTACCTCAAATCTGGCTATGGCTGGTTTGATGAGAGTTCAGAGTTCCCTGTTAAATTTAGTAGGAGCGTTTTTAGCATCTTGAGAGTTAATGTTTGCACACAAATAGGTTTTTCTTTTATTTTTGAGCCTGTTATATGCACCTCTGAATATCAGGGTATTGGAAGGTGCTTCTGGCTTCAGTCTTATGGTGAATATGACTGAACTGTACTTGATTTTGACTAGGGAGGAAGTTACAACTAACGGGGAGCAAAGCTGTGCCACAATGGTAAGGACCAAGTCAAGAATTTTATTGCCCCTGATTGGGGTGTGGACTGACTGGTCCAGAGAATCTGCAATGATGAATTCTAGAAATTTCTGAGCAAACATGGTTAAGGATATTTTAAGTCTCCAAGATAATGGAGAGAGAGTTCAAGTCCCCTAGAAAAACTGTGTTTGGCTTAAGGCACTGGGGTTCCATACTAGTTACAGTGGATATAAAAAGTGTACACACCCCTATTAAAATGCCAAGTTTTTGTGACATAAAAAAATGAGACCACAATAAATAATTTCAAAACTTTTCCCATCTTTAATGTGACGTATAACCTGTACAATTCAACTGAAAAACAAATCTGTTAGGGGAAAAATATAAAAATTAAAAAACGTGCAATAAGCTGGTTGCATAAGTGTGCACACCCTTAAACTAATACTTTGTTGAAGCACCTTTTGATTTAAATTACAGCATTCAGTCTTTTTGTGTAGGAGTCTATCAGCATGGCACATATTGACTTGGCAATATTTGCCCACTCTTCCTTGCAAAAGCACTCCACATCTGTCAGACTGCAAGGGCATCTCTTGTACAAAGCCCTCTTCAGATCACCCCACAGAGTTTCTATGAATTTAGGTTTGTGCTCTGCCTGGGCCATTCCCAAACTTTAATTTTCTTCTGATGAAGCCATTCTTTTGTTGATTTGGATGTATGCTTCAGGTCACTGTCGTGCTGAAAGGTGAAATTCCTCTTCATCTTTAGATTTCTAGCAGATGTCTGAAGGTTTTGAGCCAAACGTGACTAGTATTTGGAACTGTTCGTAATTGCCTCCACCTTGACTAAAGCCCCAGTTCCAGCTGAAGAAAAGCAACCCCAAGGCATGATACTGCCACCACCATGCTTCACTGTGGAAACTGCGTTCTTTTGGTGATGAGACATGTTTTTGCACCAAACGTACCTTTGGCAATTATGGCCAAAAAGTTCAACCTTGGTCTTATCAGACCATTAACACATGTTCCCACATACTTTTGGAAGACTTGATGTATTGTTTTACAAATTTTAGCCGGGCCTGGATGTTTTTCAGTGTAAGAAAAGGCTTCCAGTCTTGCAACCCTACCCCATAGGCCAGACATATGGAGAATACAGGAAATTGTTGTCACATGCAGTACACAACCAGTACTTAGAAATTCGTGCAGCTCCTTCAGTGTTGCTCTAGGTCTCTTGGCAGCCTCCTTGACCGTTTTTCGTCTGATCATTCATCAATTTTGGAGGGACATCCAGTTCTTTGCAACATCACTGTTGCCTTCAGTTAAAGACTCCTGAGGGGAAATTAAATTCCTCCTCTTGCATTTCTGATTTCTATGCTCCTCCAAGGTGGGAGACACCAAGGCAGAGTCAGAAGCAACCGAGGAAACTATTAACTGGGTTGGCTCAAGGCTGGCAGATGACAAGACATGGAAGATCTGGAAACTACAGGAACCTGGGCTGGATCATAGTGCAGGAATGGGAAAGGATCTTGTCAAACGCTTTACACGCCAAGGCTTAGACAGGTCTTAAGGAGGGCTTACTCAGGTCCAAAGACCCCAAACTTCCTCCTTCATGGGATGCCAGACTACCAGGCTCTGAAGTGGAGGCTGGTGCAGAGGTAGTGACAGCAGAGGCCCTGAGTGATAGGGAAGGATCAAAGCTCAGTCTCAATCCCAACCACAAATCCCTGAGACTGACCTCGCAGCACTGAAACCCATCCAGCTCCAAGGTAGCTAGAGTAATGTGGGTCACAGAAGTTGTCACTGCCACTGACACCCAGCTTGTTGGCTCCGGAAAGTATAGCATGTAGAAAACACTTGAATCCAAAGTCACAGGATCCAACAGGGGGCAAAAGGATGAGGAAACGTAACAGTGGAGGTGGATGGGAAAGGTCTCCCCACCTCCGGGGGGGGCAGAAAGAACCTGCCCTACTGTATGTGGGCTTCAAGACTGTCAACATCATCAACAACTTATCCAGATCTGCTTGAGTTAAGTTACTAAAAGAGTGTAGAGACTTACTTGAAGATGCTCCCAAGGGTGGTCTGCAGAATACATGCCCCATGTCTGTCTGGAAGGAGAGCTGGCAGCTGAATCGGGGGGGGGGTGGCAGCGAAGATGTCAAACCCAAGGGCTGAATGGCCTTCAGAGTACGTCCTTGACACCTCTTCAGTGTCTATCTGGATCCACTCCTTTGAGGGATCCCTGTCCCTATCCTTCTCTGGGTCTGTCCTTCCTTGCCTTATCAGAAGGCTTTTTCAAAGGAGACACTGACACAGAAGGGGCAAAGTTTCCCACTTGAGCAGGGAGGAGACCCTTCAACACTAGTTCGAAGCATCAATCAGACAGGGCTCGTGGAGCAAGGAAAGAACAAATTTTACAATTCTCTACTAAACAGTTAAAGCCCAAAGAATATTCACATCAATCTTGTTGATTCTGGTGAAATCTGATGGCTGCAGGCCATACACTTTTACTTTTTAAACTTTGAAGTCTTTGTCTGACATGGTGTGCGTGTGCGCACACATGTACATTCTACAAGAAAAAAAAGGAATGAAAGTATTTCATGGTTCAACCCAACGGGTCCACTAACAGAGACCAGAAATCTCAAAAATAACTCTGGCAATACACACAGTACCAAATATAAACAAAAGAATATTTTTCCAAAATACCTTGCACAAAAGACTCTAAGTAAAGAACAAATTACCCAAAATAATTTGAATTTGAATAAAGTGACTCAAAAACATTTGAAGAATCACATATCGCAAATAAGGAGCCGAGCCCTGGAGAATGAAAGTCACTCAGAGCAGCAAATGAGATATGGGAGAGGTAAGGGCACCAGTGCATTACAGGAAAGGGAAGGAGTTTGATCCCTGAAACCAAAGTTTAGCTGCCAGCCTTGGATCAGTACATATCCAATATACCCACATGTTAAGCTGAATGGAAAATACATCATATAGTACAGTTGTGTAAAATCTTATAGTAACAGAACATGTCCTTCTCTTCACTGTTGCAGTATTCTAAACAGAAGGATCTACTGCCCTGGGCAGCCCAAAACTCGGCCAGTATACCAAAGCCTAATAATTCTGCATGTGCTATATACATCATACCTATCCCTCCCTGCATATAACAGGAAACAAAAGGAAAGAAAGGACACAACTATCCAGAAATGAACTGCTCTAGAAGAGGACAAAGCAGTCCATGAACATCCAGAAAGAAAAAATGCATAAGAAAAATTTGAAACCCTCAGCCAAAAGGGAATTTAAAACAAAAAAAACAGAGCGAACAAGAGGGGGTTGGAGGGAGGAAGCAAATACTACAAGAGTGAAGAGAAGAATATCTACTGTTATGGTAAGATTTTACACAACTGTACTGTGTTCCTCTATATCACTATTACAGTATTCTAAACAGAAGGGAGCATAAAAACGCTCAAGAAACAAAATGGGAGGTAAAAGACTGAGAAGCGCCCTCAACAAACCCATACAAAAAGTTCTAGCAAAACCTGCTCTGGCCCTAGAAACCATATCCAGCTTATAATGCTTAGCAAATGTATGCACTGAAGACCAAGTAGCAGCTTCAAGGATAGAACTGGTGTCCAACCCTTGAAGGCGGCACAGGAAGAGCCAACAGCCTTAGTGGAATGAGCTCTAACAGAAGTAGACAGATTTGCTATTAAAAGTATAACAAAAGGAAATGGCCTTAGATATCCAGAGACAGATGGTTTGCTTAGAAACAGCCAGACCCAATGTACTGGGATGAAAGAAAACAAAGACTTACAAATGGCTTTAGTTTTATCCAAACAGTACCTGAGCTGTCTGTGCAAATCCAAGCTATGCAGGACCCTCTCACTAGCAAACTGAGGAGAAGGTAACAAAAGAAGGTTGTTGTACCAGCTGATTCAAGGACCACTCATTTACTACCCTGGACATACAAGGATTAGTAGAAAGACACCCTGTTCCTGTGAAAAAACAAAAAGAAGGAATGGCCGTAAAGGCCTGGAGCTCATAAACCACCCGAGTTGATAGTGAACCCCAGATTTTGGAGGAGAGAGACTGTGCACTCCAGATCCTGTAACAGGCAACCGGGAGAAGGATCTTGAAGCAACAAATCATCTAGCTAAGGAAAAATCTGAATGCATTGGAGCCTTCAGAAAGCAATCACAAGCGCTAGTTATTTTGTGAATACCCTCGGGGCAGTAGAGATGCCAAAGGGCAAAGCAAAAAACTAAAAATGAAAGGAAGAAACAGAGAAATGTAAACTTCCTGAAAAGAGATAAAAAGGTATATGAAAGTAAGCATCTTTCAGATCCAAAGACAGCAAAAAACCTGGGGTAGTAAAAGAGTTAACAGGGTTTAAAGCATAAGCATCCAAAAAGAAGGGATCTTGAAAAAGGTGTTGGAGCAGGTAGAGAACCAGAATAGGTCTCCAAGTGCACTCCTTTTGAAAAACCAGGGACATCCAGGAATAAAAAACCCTTTCCCATTAGAAAAGGGAGGGGGGACACGCTCAATGATTCCTTGATTCCCCAGGGATCCTAGAAACTCCGGGAAATGAGAAAGCCGCTCTACAAGGAGGTTGTGGAATCCCTGAAAGTAACCCTGATGAATGATGAGAAAGAATCCAAGAGTCTAAAGTTATGAGCCTCTAATTTGGAAGACAAAGGGATAGCCGAAAGGACAAAGGAACCTGGTCTAATAGGAGGAAGTGGGTGAACTGTCAAACAGAAGCAAGCTTATCAGATAAAGGAGGCTTCTGGGCCACAGAAACCTGAGAAGCCTTAGCAGAGGGAGCCCACCTACCACCCATCCAGCACTTGGAGGTCTGGTGGGGGTGCTTGCAAACAACAGCAGTTTTAGAAGGATAATTCCCCTGGAACTTAGGGATATGAGAGACAAAAATATGTTTAAATGTCCTGCAAGGCTTTGCCTTGCTCTTGAACAGACTTAAACAGGTCAGCAGCCGCAGTCCATCAAAAAAGTTGATTGTGCAAAGGAGCATCCAACAACTTAGCCTTAATATCCTCAGGCAGTAACTTGATACGAAACCAAGAATAACGCCACATAACAGACCCAAAAGCCAAAGCCCTGGAAGAGGCGCTAATGGCATCATAGCTACACTTAACAGAGTGGCAAAATCACTTGAAAACAGAAATTAAAATAGATAGGGCAGAGGATTTGCCTTCAGAATAAGGGAGGTCAGAAATAACCTGACAAGCCTAAGTAATCAAGGTCAGAACATACCTGGTCATGTGGGTCTAGTAATTAACAGCCTTACCAATCGTATCCACTGGCCTCCTATCCTTATCAGAAGCTAAAAGTCTGAAAGAGGGCAAGAGTTTAGAAGGTTTGTCAGACGAAACTGACACCACAGCAGGATCAGCAGGACATTTAAATAAAAACTGACAATCCTCAGGAATGTTATTACAGAACTTGTCATGTTTCTTGGAGCAAAAGGGTGAGAATCAGGAGACGGCAGTGAAAGTGTCTAACAAGGCAGTCATCAGAGGAAGAACTGCCAACAGTTTGGGAGTATCCACCTGATGCAACTCATCTTCTCTGAATATCAGATACTTGAAGAATCCCACTTAAAGTATTCCATCATCCTAGCAATTGTGTCCCCAAAAGTCAATTCCTCAAAAGGAGACTCAGGACTAACAGACTCCTACTCATCAGAACCATACAACAAAGACGAAGAACTTCTGTGAAGAATATGACAGACTCCTCATCAGACACTGAATCCTCATCCAAGGAATCCGGTTCCCTAAGCCATTTAGAAAGGGTAGAGGTCCAAGGAGAAGCAGGCACCAAAACCCCTTGAGGAGGCTTCAGGGCTAACAAGGACAGAAAACAAGCCCTGAGTAAACTCATGCCATTCCCTTTGAGGATCCTTAGGATACACCGAAACACGCTTCGTTTTTTTGTCTTTTCTTGGAAAGAACATCAGTCCTACAAGTGCTAGAGTTTCTAACTCTTGGCAAGATTCGATAAGTGAACTGGGGAAACTCCTCCCTGACCAGTACCTGTAGTATCACTCTAGGACACTCGGATAAATCAATTGCAGTCTCCTCTAGATGTCTACAGCAAAGCCTCAGAAGACACGCAAAAAGAGGGATCCATGTTGGCCTCTGATGGGGTTGCTGCACAGGAATCCAATGTAGATGCCAAACAACCTACAGTTACTACCTGCTTCTACAAGGACTTCCACTGGATGCTGAACAGCTAAAGAATCTGGCCAAGACTTCTTGGCCTTCTTCTTATCTAGACGGAATATCTCATGGTTAAAGGATTCAGCCATGGTATCTTAGGCTAACTGTTTAAGCTGTTGATTTTCAAGATAAATAGCCAGAGAAGACTAACTGCTTCTGACTGTTTTAGGCACAAACATCTTACAGATACTACAAGAGGCATCCAAAGAAAGACACTGTTCATAATGATCCTTATGGGGAATCTGATTCCCACATTGACATTTTCCCTTCTTGGATGACATGAACTCTAGGTAGCAAAATAAAATACAAGACCAAGAAAATAAAGAAAAACAACCCCAACGGGGCACTTATCTGGTGGCTAGGTATTCAGCATGGCAACAAGGCATTCAGATCAACTAGCAATAATAGCATTCAAACTGGCAGCAAAGTTCTAGGTGGTTTCATCCATACATCCTTTTATGCCCCACGTTTTGTGCGGGCAGCACTGGTGTGACATACAGTGCATACAAGATGCTTAGGCTTTGGTATACTGGCCAAGCACTGGGCAGCAGATTCCCTTCTGTTTAGAATACTGCAACAGTGATACAGAAGGACATCCAAGGTTCCTAGACAGAATTTGAAAATGAAAGTGTCTGGGTCTGTAGAGTGCATCACTGTGCAGTGATAAAGCAGTGCCATTATCCATCGTTAAGAAGAGTGTAAAAAAGAGTCAAGAAGGAAGTAGGTAGAACTTCAGCAAATATTGTCAACCCTTCAGAAACAGTAGCAAATTATTCCCAGTCACTGAATAGCTACCCACTGCTCTCAGCAAATTTACACCCAGACCAAACAAAAAAACTGAAAATAAGAAGTTATGTACTCACCATAACGTTCCATCTGAGTAGGTGTCTTCATTTGTCTGCAACCTGTGGGTCTTGGATCCGATATCAGATCCGAGCCAGCAATTATTTATACAGCTATGGATCCAAGCTCCTAGCTCCTCCCCTCACCCATAATCCCCTGCCAACCCCAATTGACCTCAGATCAAGTTTGCCCTCCTATATACCTGAAAAGGTATCCCAAAAAGGAAAAGGCAGGAATAATACTATGATCTATTTCTTCTGACGGCCAGGGGGAAGGAGGGGGGGATGGTTGCAGACAAATGAAGACACCTACTCAGATGGAACGTTATGGTGAGTACATAACTTCTTAATCTGAAGTAGGGACTTCATTTGTCAGCAACCTGTGGGACAGAGTCCCCAGCTACCTGAATCTTGGGCGGCCATCATGGAAGGATGTTCCGGAGCACTGCGGAGCCAAAGGATGCTCTACCTCTGGAGGTGGCGTCCAGCTTGTAGTGGTGAATAAAGGTATGAGATGAGGCCCAAGTGGCTGCTGAGCAAATATCATCCAAAGGGACTCTAGATCTGAATGCAATAGAAGTAGATATGGAACGAGTGGAGTAAGCACGGACCCTCTGAGGTGCGGGCCTCCCAGAAGCCTCATAATCTAGACGGATACATTGGGAAATCCAGTGTGATAAGGTGACCTTCGAAACAGCTTTACCTAAATTGAATTTAGAAAATGAGACGAACAGCTGATCAGATTGTCTGTGACCAGAAGTCCTATGAATATAGAAACGCAGCTGCCTGTGCACATTAATGAATGCAGCTTGTATTCTCCTTTATTCTGGTAATTAGGGAAGAAAACAGGAAGATTGATGGACTGATTGATATTGGTTTCTGAGGCCACCTTAGGTAGGAAAGATGGATTGGTCCTGAGGTACACTCTATCCTGATGAAAAAACAAATAAGGGGGTTTTACGGAAAGAGCTTGAAGTTCTGAAACTCTTTTCGCAGAGGTGATGGCTATTAGGAAAGCTGTTTTCCAAGACAGGTAATTTAAGATCAGCAGAGGCAGCTGGTTCAAAGGGGGAAGCAGTCAAGGCCTGAAGAACTAGCGATAGATCCCAAGGGGGTATGGCTTCTCTGATCGGGGGCCTAAGCAAAAAGGTACCCTTGAGGAAGGTTTTACATAGTTTAGCTGACATCAAGGGATCAGTCTCGTGTCCTACATGGTAATGGGAGATGGCTGCCAATTGTACCTTGACTGTCGAACAGCTAGCCCCTTGTTGAAAAAGCCCTGTAAGGAAGTTCAAAACTGGCGTTAGCGGAGCAGTGAAGGGGGTCCACATTATGATGCTCCGCCCAAACGGAAAAGCGCTTCCATTTACTGCGGTAAACTTTCCTGGTGGAAGGTTTATGTGCTGCCACCAAGATGGCTTTGACCGGAGAGGAGATACTGGGAGTCCTAATTAAGAGTGGAACTGGAGCAGCCAACCTGTTAGCTTCAGGTTGCCCATATTCTGGATCGGTAAGCCTGATGGGTGGGAGATCAGATCCGGACTGGGATCCTGAATCCAGGGAGGATTCACCAAGTGAGACCTCAGGTAAGGGAACCAAGATTGTCGAGGTCAGAATGGGGCAATGAGGATCATCCTGCTCCCCAACCGAGAAGCTTTCTGTAACATCTTTAGCATCAGGGGTAGAGGAGGATAGGCATAAAGTAGACCGGGCGGCCAAGCATGCACTAGAGCATCTCTCGGGGCTTCCCCTGTTGGGGGAATCAGGCCGAAGAAGTTGTCGCATTTCGTATTTGAGGGAGAGGCAAAAAGATCGCAGCAGGGTTGACCCCATTTTGCAAAAATCTGCTTCGCTACACGGGAGTTGAGAGACCACTTGTAAGGGGAAAGAATAGTGTGGCTGAGTTTGTCCTCCAGGATGTTGGACCGTCCCGGAATGTGCGTTGCGATTACAAAGCGGTTGGTGGAGATCGTCCATTCCCACACTCTCATGGCCTCTCGGCATAGAGGATAAGACCTGGTTCCCCCCTGTTTGTTGATATACCAGACAACTGACATGTTGTCCGTCTGTATTGCAATGTTTCCGACGGGAAGAAGGTTGTGAAGTGCTTGCAACGCTAACAGCACTGCCCTCATCTCCAGAACAACGATATGCAGGGAGGTCTCTGAGTCGTTCCATGTGCCTTGGACTGTTCTGCCTGAGCAATGCCCCCCCCACCCCCACCCGAGGCGAGAAGCGTCCGTGGTCACTGTGACTAGAGCAGGTGGGGCGCAGAAGGGCCGACCTGTATGGAGGTCTGGGGAATGCAGCCACCATAACAGGGCCCTCCTGCAAGCTTTGCTGATAGAGACAGGGTGGTTGAGAGGGAGAAGCTGGAAGGATCACCGTACTTGAAGGGTCCACTGTAATACCCTCATGTTTAGGCGAGCGCACGGGAGGAGAGTAACTGCCGCTGCCATAGAGCCCAGTGCCCTCAGGACCAATTCCGCAGGAGGAGCTTCTGATTAGAGGATGGCCCGCACATGAAGACTGAGGTTCTCTAGTCGTTCCAAAGTGAGGTAGGCTCGAAGACTCCTTGTATCTAACCTGGCCCCTATGAAGTCTATCACTTGTGTTGGAGCAAGGGAGAACTTGTCCATATTAATCGTGACGCCTAACTGGGGGGCTAGGTGAAGAAAAAAATCTCTGGCTGAGCAGAGTAGATGCCTTGTTGGGGCGGTCAGGAGCCAGTCGTCCAGGTACGGGAAGACCTGCATTCCCTGGAGTCTCAAGTGGGCCGCTAACACTGCTAAAACTTTGGTGAACACCCTGGGGACTGTGGTGAGGCCAAAGGGAAGGACCCTGAACTGATAGTGGCTGGCTCCCAGCCGGAAGCAGAGAAACCTCCTGGATCGCCTGTCCAATAAGCTGTGGTAGTACGCATCCTTGAGGTCTATAGAGCACATCCAGTCATTCTCCCGTAACAGGGGGAGAATGGATTGAAGAGTGACCATTCGAAATTTCTCCTTGGTTACCACCAGGTTCAAGAGGGAGAGGTCTAGGATTGGTCTCAGGTCCCCCGTCTTTTTTTGGCACCAGAAAGAACCTGGAGTAAAACCCTGATCCGAGCTGGTCTGAGGGGAACGGGTTGGATGGTCCTTTTTTCGAGCAGCTGCCAGATTTCCGTGGCTGCAGCCTCCCTCTGATCGGGTGGTACGTCGGGGAGGTTCTTGAGTCTGGGGACATGAAGCATAGGGATTTTGTAACCTTTGGATATAATCCGAAGCACCCAGCGGTCTGACGTAATGGACTCCCATGCTGCCAGGTGCCTCGAGAAATGCCCCCCGACTGCCTCCAGAGTGGAGCAGTCGGGCAACCCTTCAGGGCTGTTGCGTGGGCCAATCAGAGAAGGATTCTCTGGACCCAAAATTTCTCGGTGTCCCTCTGCCTCTAGGGCGGCATCTTCCCTGTCCTCCTCTGCCATGGAAGGACTGGTTTTCCGGAGCAGGTTGGGAATGCTGCAATTTCTGGAACCACATCTTCTTCTGTCCCTTTTGGTTCTTGGAAAAGGACCTCTGGGGAGCAGAGACAGAGTCTTCCCGTCCTTCTCGCTCTCGACAAGTGTCTCGCGAACGGTTTTGCCAAACAAGGCATAACCATCAAAGGGGCATTCGCAAAGGACGCCTTAAAGGGCTCCGCGAAGTCACAATGTCGGAGCCAGGCCTGGCGCCTCATCACTAGGCCCGCTCCACTGGCTCTAGCGGTTCCCTCAGTAGCGTGAGACAGAAGCCACATAGAGGTATTGGAAATAGATCTCAGAATGGCCATACGAGTGGAGTACAATTGCTTGTCCTCCGCCAACATGGACTCCGGGGGGGAAGCAGCGTATTCTTTGATAAGATCGCGCTGCATCCTGATGACATGTGCCATGTAGTTCAGAGACCTTACCGAGAAAATCGCTGAACTGAATACCCGCTTCCCAAGGCGATCCATCAATCGAGACTCCTTGCTCGGAGGATGGATCGAGGGACTCTCCTGAGCTAGTTCCTTCTTAGTGGCTGCCGCCATCAACATGGCATCTACAGGGGGACCCCTGCTCCAGTGGAGACGGTCTGCGGGGGGGGGGGGGCTCAAGATCCTGTCCGGGCGCTTGGGAATAGGCTCCACAGTGTCCGGCTCCTTCCACGCCCTGCTGGTCACAAGGTCCACCAGGGGGTCGGCCGGAGGGGACAACCAAGAGGTAGACGGGCCTACTTCGAATGGCTCCAGGAACACGGACTCGTCGGAGGAAGCCTTGGGGGCAGACCCCCCCCCCGAGCCTAAGCATTTCCATGATGTCTCCAAAGGAGACATCCTCGGGGGGGGTGATCTTGGGGAGCCTTCCCCTTCATCCAAGTCCGTGTCCTCTGTTAAGGACTCGGGGGAGTCCATGTGTCTCCTCTTACACTTGTGCTTGCGAGGCACTTCCTCGGGGGGGGGGGGGGTCTGTCCGAGGAGGTCTCGCCAGCAATGTCCTGTTCCAAAGGAACAACCTGGGACATTAAAGCAGGCTGCCCCTGTGGCCGGGTGATGGAAGCCTGGCCCAGCAGAGAGGGAGTGCAGGGCAGAGCCGAGACAAGGGCCGGGGGTCTGGATGCTCTCGACAGAGCCCTCTCCACTACATCGAAGGCCGAGGGGGAGCCACTCTCCCTGGGCTCAGAAAGCCGACTCCCACTCGGATCCGATGAAGGGATCGGAACCGGCGCTGAGACCGTCGGATCCGAGGGACCAGTGTGCTCCGACCTGGATGGAGCTGAAGGCACACTGAATCCCTCGGATCCGAAGCTCGGGCCACGGCTCCGAGAGGTCGGATCCGACGATGGAACTGACAGACTCGAGGGCAGGGTCGGATCCGAAGTACCCAGTACTGTCGGCGCCAACCCACCCCCAGCCCCAAAACACAAACAACACAAACACACTACGACCAGCGAGGGGAGGAAACACTAAAAAATAAAATTAAAAGAGGTAAAGGTTAACCTAAAGGGATCCTAAATAAACACGCAAATTTAAAAAGGAAAGATTTTCTGTTTTTAACAAGTTTTTTTAAGAACTTATCTGAAGTCGCCAGGAGCTCTGCAATCCAGCTGTCTCTTCTAAATGCGGCACACTAGATCTGAGGTCAATTGGGGTTGGCAGGGGATTATGGGTGAGGGGAGGAGCTAGGAGCTCGGATCCACAGCTGTATAAATAATTGCCGGCTCGGATCCGATATCGGATCCAAGACCCACAGGTTGCTGACAAATGAAGTCCCTACTTCAGATCTGTACTTTAATGCAAGACAAACTTGTAAAACAAAAAAAAGTGAAAAGTCACAAAGAAACCACTTTTATTAACTAGATGGAGTCTTCAGGCAATAGCTCCTAAACAGGAGAAAAAGTACAGTTTTGTACCTACCATAAATGTAGATGTTCGAGGATTCCATTGCTGCAGTCCTGACTATTGGGTATAGTCCGCGTCCAGTCGGCCCGAATACCAGAGTATGCATGACCGACGTCATATCCTCAGTCTTTTCTTGCCCCAGATGTCAGAAGACCCTAAAAAGACAAGTCCCAAAACAACCTGCACCAAAAACATGTACAATATATACAACAATATATACAAAAATATAAGCATGTAAACTCACCTACACAACCACCCCTAAATACAGAGGGAAGGAGGGAGGGGACTGCAGCAATGGAATCCTCGAACATCTACATTTATGGTAGGTACAAAACTGTACTATGTTCTTCGCCTTCCATTGCTGCAGTCCTGACTATTGGGTAGAATCCCAAAGCAGAGGTAAGGGAGGCTGGCAAATTATAAAGTAGTAGGAGCTGACAACATGCCTTGTAAAACAGCTGTGGCAAAACCAGCCCTAGACTTAGAGTAGATAGGAAGGTGATAATGCCTAGAGAAAGTATGCACTGAACTCCAAGTAGCTGCTTCCAGAATATCCTTAGTTGCCACCCTAGAAATGCTGTTGAAGTGGCAGTAGCCCTAGTGGAATGAGGCCTAATCCCAGCTGGAATCTCCTTGCCATGATGGGAATAACAAAATGCAATGCAAAAGCCAATCCACCTAGAAATAGTTTGTTTTGACACAGGCTTGCCCTGAGAACTCAAAGCAAAAGAAACAAACAACTGCTGAGACTGCCTAAAATCCTTAGTCCTGCTTAAATAATAACGCAATTGCCTGTGTACATCTAAAGTGTGCAAAATCTTTTCCCTTTATTTTGAGGATCTGCAAAAAGTAGGCAAATGAATAGTTTGGTTTAAAGCCACACTAGAAACCACCTTAGGCATAAAAGAAGGATTAATGATACCCTATCCTTATGGAAAATCAAAAGGGCTCTACTGCCATAAGGGCCTGAAACTCAGACACCCTTCTTGCAGAAGTAATAGCCAACAGAAAAGCAGTCTTCCATGACAAATATTTCAATTCAGCAGTAGCTGCAGGCTCAAAAGGTTGTAGAGTAAGTTTTTCCAACACAAAATTGAGATCCCAAGCAGGAGTAGGAGCTCTACGTGGGGTCTTATATTCTTTGCCCCTCTAAGAAACTGCTTGAACAAAGGATGCGAAACAAAGGTGGGTCACAATCATAGTGAGCTGAAATTGCTGCAGCATGAATCTTTATGGAAGAGAAGGACAAACCTTTGTCCAATAATTCAGTAAGATATTGAAGAGCCACACTCAAATTAGGCTCTGAAATCTCCAAATTCTTTGCTGTACTCCAAAATAAAATCTCTTCCATTTTTCACACTCTCCTTCTACTAGGTCTTCTAGCTTCCATAATCACATTTAAAACTTGTTGAGGAAGTTGAGACCTGCTGTGTTTCAACACAGAATATGCCAGGCTGTTAGATGAAGAGAGTGAAGCTTGACATTGAGCAGATGACCGTCCTTCTGAGATAACAGATGAGGAATCAGAGGTAAAGGCCATGGAGGCTTCTTTACCAGACTCCGTAGTAGTGGGTACCAGTGTTGCCGAGGCCAATCTGGAGCTATCAAAATCATCCTTGGCCTGTCTTGTCTGACCTTTAATAGTACCTTTGGAAGAAGAGGTAGAGGTGGAAAGGCATACACATGAAGGTTTTTCCAACTGAAAGACAGAGCATCCACTTTCCAAGCTGTGTGATGAAACCCCTTTGTGCAATACTTTGGCAGCTGGTGGTTTAGTGGAGAAGCGAACAGATCTATGTCTGGAGTTCCCCATGACACTGTCAGTTTCTGAAATACATGAAGATCCAGTTTCCACTGTGGGGATCCATGATTTGTCTGCTTAACACATCTGCTAAGGAGTTCTGTGCTCCTGGCAGAAACCTTGCCTGAAGAGTTAGTTGCAAGCTTAGCGCAGTCTCCCATAAAATCATTGCTTGCCTGCATAGAGGATAAGAATGTGTTCCCCTTGCTTGTTGATGTACCACATGACAGTTGTGTTGTCTGTTAGAATCAACACCTGCCCTGGAAGAAGTAACTCCTTGAAAGCCATTAATGCAAACTGGACTGCTAACATCTCCTTCATGTTGATATGTAGATGCTGTAGTCTGGCAGGCCACTTGTCTTGTATCCACTTTCCATTTAGATGAGCTCCCCAAGCAATGTCCGAGGCATCTGTCGTTAAAATCTGACTTGCCTCTGGCCGGGTCACAGAGAGTCCCTTGTTTAGGTGACATTCCTGAGCCCACCACAAGAATTCTTTTGAAGGCAAGGTATTATTTGAATGACAGTGTCCAAATCCTGGCAGTGCTGTGTCCATACATTTTGAGATACCATTGTAGCTTCCTCATATGCAGTTTGGCATTGGGAAGCACCAGAATACAAGATGCCATGAACCCTAATGCTTGAAGGACTGTCCTTGCAGTCAGCACGGACTGATGAGATAGTTGATGGAAGTAAAGTGACAGACTCTTTTGTTTGTCCGGGGTTAAAAGGCCATCTGGGCTGCTGTATTCAGTCTCACACCCAGAAAGCACATGTCTTGAGAGGGTACTAGACTGGACTTTATTTCGTTCACAGAATACCCTAGGCATCTTAGCACTGCTATAACATATTCCAGATGCTGTAGAAGGTCTTCCTTTTCTTGAGCCAGAATCAGGCAGTCGTCCAAGTAAGGATAGATTTGAATTCCTTGAAGCCTGAAGTAAGCTATCACTGGAGCCAGAACCTTTGTGAATACTCTGGTAGATAAGCCAAAGGGCAATGCAGAGAACTGATAATGAGAATTTCCAGCTCGAAACCGCAGATACTTCCTGCAACTTAGCCTTATAGGCACATGAAGGTAAGCTTCCTTGAGATCTAAAGTTACCATCCAGTGATCTTTGCCCAGCAGAGGTAAAAGCTGTTGTAACGTCAACATCTTGAACTTGGGAATGTCCAAAACGTGTTGAGGAGAGATAAATCCAAAATTGGTCTCCACGTGTTCCCCTTCTTTGGTACAAGGAACAGGCGAGAATAAAATCCTAGGCCCCTTTCTGATACAGGGACTGGCTGAATGGCCCCTATGTGAAGTAACTGTAAAACTTGCTTGTGAGCCTCTTTTCTTTGTAGAGGAGGAACGTCTGGCATGCCTTTGAAAGGGGCATTGTATGGAAATAAAATCTGTAACCGTGGTGAATGATATCCAACACCCATTTGTCTTGAGTAATTAAATCCCAATTTTCTTTGAAAAGAGACAGTCTTCCTCCCAAAGGAGCTGCCAAACGTGAATCTGCTGGCAGCTGAAAAACAGGTCATTGGGTCTGTTTAAGGACTGACCCCTGCCCTCACCAGAAGTCTGAGCAGGTGAACTCCCTGTTCTAGGCCTAAAAGAACCTTGAGCCCTGCCCCTACCACGCCTAGACCTACCCCTAGACTGAGAATCATAAACAGGATATGTCCACCCCTTAGCAGGCCAATTTCTACTAAACTGGCTGCACCTGCAAAAATCTTTAACAGTTTGCATAGACTTAGCTTTGTCCTCCATTTTCTTTAAAACTGCTTCCACAGGCGAACCAAACAACACATCAGACTGTAAAGGAGCATCCAAAATCCTTGTCTTAACATGCTCAGCTAAATTCTGATCCTTCAACCAGGCATGCCTAGAACAGAACTGGTAGCAGCCACCCTCGAGGAGGCCTGTACAGCATCAAAACCACATTGCAAAGAATGCTTACCCACTTGTTCAGACACATGAACCAAATCCAGCAACTCTTTACACTCAATACCTTCCGCCAAAGCATCCACCTTAGATTTCAATTGTGAAAGGAGATAATTCTGATATTTTAGCATGTGAAACTGACAATTCAAAGCTCTCATGGCTAGAGTGGAAGAAGTATACACTTTCTTTCCCCACCTATCCAAAGCCCTTGCCTCTTTATCAGTGGGAACAGGATTTTTAACCACAGAAGCCTTTACACCCTTAGGCCCTGAGAAATAGTTTCTGGGTCCGCCCTAGGACTCTTAAACAAATATTTCTGAGCCACCCTATAATACCTATCAGGCTTAACAGGAGCAGGAGGCAAAGAGTCAGGGTTCAGGAAGCCTCTGCAAAACATCTTCCACCACATTCAACACAGGAGGAATAGCTAAAGGCCTATGCTGGGGTAAAACAAGAACTCCCTAAGCCTTTTCCTGGAGTCAGAGTAATCCTGGCCTTCCCATTTAAAGTGCTCCCTCATGGAATGCAAAGTCTCTGAAAATGAGAAATCCTCAGGTGGAGACGCTGTAAGAGTGGAATCATCCACATCAGAATCAGAATACGTATTATATTCCTGCAAATCTTCCACAGAAGATTCTGAAGCCTCTGAACACTGTTCAAAACTATCAAACTCGGTTCCACCCTAGGCCTCTTATCAGGCGGGGCATAGAACCCTAATCATAGTAATCAAATCTTCTGCCATGTTAAGCATATGGTGCTTAGGTACAGTACCCGAAATGCTAGGACAAGCCCTCACTGAATCTAAAGTAGGCCTACCTCTCAAAGAAGTTTTGGCAACAGAAGGAGAGGCCCTAACTACCTTGCGAAGAGAGGGAAGAACAGTCACCTGAGAAGCCCCTCAGCCTGGCCTACCTCCTGAGAAGGCACATCCTGTAAGAGTATAGTTTCTGCCTGGGACTCCATGGAAACTCCTGGCAAAACCTCCGCTCCACTGAGCCTTCTAAAGAACCGGGTTCCTCAACCCTAGGCTTCACTGTTTTATCCTTGCGCTTCTTGGAGCATCCGACGGCATTTTATAATTAACGCTTCCCAAACACTAACCTGGCACAGTCTAACCTCCTCTTAATAGTGCGTTTGTTAAACCTAGCACAAGAGCGGCAACCAACAACGCCGTGCTCAGGCCCTAAACAAGGTATACACAAGGTATGATAATCCCTATGAGGTATCTGTTTCCCACAAGAAATACAGTTATTCACTTTTTCTGACATCCGGTAAAATACTGAGGCAAGAAAAACTAAAATATTCCAACTCTGTTTCGGTCTGAAAGAAATATTTCAGTACGCCAACCTGCACTCGCAAAACTGCTTCTGCATCGGACCATGCGGCAAAAGACTGAGGATATGACTGGCGTCAGTCTAATGCGCCCTGACCGGCCGACTGGACGCGGACTATACCCAATAGTCAGGACTGCAGCAATGGAAGACGAAGAACATCTACACCACAACCCAAGCTAGAAAGCGGAACACCTAGAGGCACAGAAAACTCATTTGTCCCATAAAGAGAAGACAAAGACCTGCCACTCCCAGAGCGCGGAGTCACCAAACAGTCACCAAATTTAACAGAGCAAACCAGCTACAGAAGAAATGGAGGCGGGTGACTCCATTCCTCATTTCTCAACATCACAAAGGACCATAAGGACAAAGAGCCTGCATTGTCAAGGAACAAGTTAACTCCTCAGGAAGCAGGGGGGTGGGGAGGGGATTGTAAACAGCTGCCACACCAAGGGAAGAAAGTAAAACCCCAAAAAAATCCATACAGAAGCCACTAGGAAGGTAATGACCCAAGGATGGGCTCCCATAATCATGGGCCAAAAGTCCAAAGAAGACAGGCAAGCCTATGAGAGACGTAGCAGAGGCCACCGGATTCCAGGCAGCTTCTCTCTCCAGATAAGTGCCTGCTCAAAAAGCCACATCTGGGTCCCCCATATTCATGCAACAGACCACGGATATTACAAGCCTTAAAAATACACCGAAACAAAAACCCAGCAAAAAGAATGCAAAACATATTGGATGACTGCAAAGTTTAAAACTGGAAAAACAATACAAATTCACCATCGACCTGGAAAACTGATTCTATGAGATCAAAGTGAAAGGCTTTGCAGTAGCTATCAACTCCACCTACAGGACTAAAAGGGTAGCAGGAGCCAGGAGAGGGGAAAAAAAGAAGGACTTCAGACACCTTAAAGTTGCCCAAAAGCCAGCCAAGAAAAAGCAATCCACATCTGTTCTAAGCCCTCAACAAACAAACGGCAAGAACTTCATTACAGAAAAGGGAAGGTACAAACCGGTAGAAAATGGGATGACCACTGTTTCCAGTCCGCATCCCATAAGCCCCTTCAGAGGGCTTCTCCAGTGGGCCTAGCAGGAAAGACACCAACTCAACTTACTCCATGACCCACACAGGCTAGGCCACTAAATAACTTGTCCAGGACGCTGAAGGACTTCTTATGAAAAGCAGTTTTCGTGGAAGATACTGCAGCAATTCCAGTCTAGCATTTAGGGCATCAGTGGGTCTCTACCTCCCCCTGAAAAGAGGTGAACCCTGATGGAAAGGGACAGAATCCTCATGGTAAGGGAGGCTGCTCCACTACCCTGGAAGACATCAAAAAATGGATTACAACTCTTCCCAAAGGCTCATCACTGATGAAGGGCACATTCCAGATAAAATAAATAAGCTATCCCACCATGAAGAATGCCATCAGCCACATCTCAAGGCATTTATCAAGGACATCAGATGCATTCCAAGTTAGGGTGCAAAATTCCTGTCATCAGGACCAGAACAATGTCTCCTTGATGCCTTGACAGATCACCCAAAGGAGGGAATGGCAGACAAGACAGATAGCTGATGGCCTCAGCCTCAGTGCATAAAGAAGACATCACTCGGCAAAGCTTGTCCCTTCTTTTGGGCTACACTGGTCCCCAACTAGAAAGGAAGGGCTTGCAACCACAGACCACTTGCAATGATCTTTGAGATGACTATACAAAACTTTACACCAGCTGCTGGAAAAGGCAGGCCAACTACGGCTCTCCTGTTGGCTGCTTCAATAATAATGAGGTTGCTTCCATCAATCTAAACATGACCCACACAGACTAACTTCATGAAGGTGATGTTGTCAGAAAACTGGTGAAAGGTCCAGGTCAAACATTACGCAAACTCTGAAAAATTGCAATGCCAGACTCTCAAAAGAAACAGGAATATACACTACAAAGGCCTCCCACTTTTTATTTATTTTTATTTAAAATTTGCTTGCCGGGAAAGTCCAACTTGAAATGAAGCCAATTATTAGCAGAGGCCCAGGGAGCAACCCTCCAGACATGTCTTTGTAATGTGGGAGGAAACAGGAGCACCCGAAGGAAACCAACATGAACGCAGGGAGGACATGCAGACTCTGCACAGAAGACACCCCAGCTGAGAATCGAACTGGAGAACCTCATGTTGTGAGACGACGACGCTACCATTGCACCACTGCACCGTCCAAACTTGATCCCCTCAGAGACCCAAAAGGGATGGCAGTGGTGGACTTAAACCCTTTGAACACTCTGCAACTGTCATGGAGCTTGGGCTCAAGCAAGTGTGATAAACACAGACTATAGGGCTGATGTGGCCTAATAAAGCAGATGCACGAAGGTGCCAAAAATGGTAGCAAATGGATGAAGTACATACCAGGCCTGATGCTGTCAATACCCCAGAAATAACTAATAGTGTAATTATGCATCTATGTCACTAGCTATCAAAAGTCAAACAAGAAGCATCTCCAGTATGTCGGGCTGTGGACTCTTACTCTGGCTTGGCCTATGATCAATCCTCCATGCAGGGCTGACAGTCCACCTGGACTAAAGGGAAAGCCCAAACAGTACACAGTGACCTAGGAATGGATAACTTGAGAGGCTGCCCACAGTGACCTGGCTAGACTATTCAAAGTCAAGCCAATCAGCTTTGAAAAACGTATCGCCAACATACTACAGTACACACTATCACAGCTGAAGTAAGACCTGCACATATTCCAAGCCTCACATCCTCCAAAGAAAGAGGAACTGCAATGAACTCAGCCCACACTAAAAGGAGGATGAGACAGCAATGTGCCCAGTAATGACTCCTCCTGCAATTACCACCACCTGCCCCTGAAAGGCCTGTGAGGCAGTGGACAACGTGGACTTACCTCTGTGGGAAGTAAAATCCAGCAAACTCTTCCAATGAAGCTGTGCCAAAACCCTGGCCCATTTTATGGGCATCAAGAGCCACCCACCTACCAAGTCAGCAAAAAAGCTGTTTTTCACTATTCCTCAGAATTCAAACACAGGAGAAAAAACTCAAAGCCAAATTTTGCAAGTTGCATAATGAACTGATGAGTGGAGAGGACAGATGCATTTATGTTATGCATGTATCGATGCATACATCACCACAGTTGACTACCTGCCAGCAAGTGCAGAAACTTCAGGGAAAGAGACTAAATTATAACTGTTGGGGGACAAAAAATACAGGACCTAACACAAACGGTCATTATTACCAGATTTGGCTATTTTTAACTTTTAGTTCCATTTTTCAGTCTTCTCCCCATTAGGCATTTTATGGTCAGTGTACTGCAATTTTTCTCTCTTTGCCCTGCAGCCTGAGGACCATCAGGCCTTTTCGGACAATCGACCAACTTATTCCCTCATTACTAAGGACAAGACAGGGGTCAACACTAAGGCAACAATCATGGTTAGTTCAAGGGCTTTTCTTCTTATGGCTCTAACTCCCCACTCACATTTAGCCAAGCAACAGAATGGGAATGTGTAATGGGCGGACCATGCTAAACATCCCTCACACCCACAAGGAATGTAGTCAGCAAGCAGCCCTACACCCCTCCTTTACGTATGGGAATTGGGTTCCCTGATCTGCACCACAGAAAATGCATTTCCCTACATGTATCCCTAGCATCCTTAACTTTCAGTCCCCAACATGAGAGACAAGTGGTTCAAACTGCTTCGCTCCTCTCCCTCGCTACCTGGCTCCTTCAAATGTCAAAGACTGATAATCAAATCCCTGTTGCCTGGGTCACAGTCAGGGTTCCATTCCTCTGCTCTACAGAGACAAGCTTAGTGTGCTGCAATTTGAGTGAAGTTGTACCGGTCCTGCAAATCAGACCCATACCAGCTACAGCCTCCACTAAGCATGAGAGGAGTGCACAGAGCTCCCTTATCCTATTTCCACAAAGGACAGCAGTTATACACTTTCTCAATACGACATTTCAGACTTGTGTTTGAAGCCAAGTGCTGGCAAGCAGACTTCCTGTCAAACAAGTTTTAACTTACTGATTCTATTTAAAATGTAATAGAAACTCCAAAAAACAAATTCAGAAATACTGTCAGCCTAAAATGGTTAGCACCAAGGGGGAAACCAACGGCATCTATTCAACTTCTGATTTGCAACATTCTGAACTTCTTCACTGATCAACAAAAGCATCTAAAAAACAGTCCAGTTTGTGTTCTTTCTATAAAAATGTGAAAACAATGTGCATGTCTACCATAAAAATGTAATCTCTACTGTGTGTGTGTGTGTGTGTGTGTGTGGGGGGGGGGGGGGGGGGGGCTATCACAGATGACAATCACTCTCTGGAAAAGGCACTAATGAAGTATGAGGGTTCTGAACAAAGCATTAAATAATTTGAAAAGGTAGACAAAATCTGTTTAACTGCACTATTTGACCAAATTTAATAAAGCCTTTAGAATCACTAAATAAGCAATGGATCATTCTGCATTTTATGTGCACATACTTCTTAACATATCTACCATACTGACAGTCTACCACCATATTCACCAACACCTGTCCGGGGTAGCAGCAATTCAGGTTCAAGAGTGGCTTCAACTGCCAAAGGAGTGAGAAAAATTCTTCCTCTCCTTGAAGTGGAGGTGGGAATGAAAATGTTATCCCTTGTAAATACTAGTGGATTTAGACAGTCCAGTACTACCTTTCCCCGTGGCTATGACAGAATGTGTCTACTAATGCTCCTTATAGTTTCACTATGTTTAGAAAGTGCAGTTGTGTACACTTACCATAAATGTAGATGTTTGAGTGCATTCACTGTTGCAGTCATTACATTTGTGTTATCTGCTTGCAGGTAGCCCTCAGTCGGCCTGATTAACAAAGTCTTGGGTCCTGCATCGGTTGCTGTCCCTTCTTCCATGACGTCAGGTCATCAGGGGTATAAAACATGCAGCCGATGCCATTACACCAGTTTTTCTTGCCCCAGATGTCAGGTCTCCAACTAATGGGAAGCAATTAAATATAAAAGTACAATGACATACCTCCAACAAAAAACAAATACACCAAAAAGGCTTTTAAGCATAGTAAAGGAAATTAGAGGTACAGCCAAAAGAAGTTAGGGCTGGAGGGAGGGTAACCAGGACTGCAACAGTGAGTACACTTGGACATCTAAATCTACGGTAAGTGTACACAACTGTACTATGTTCTTCGTGTTTCACTGTTGCAGTCATTACATTTGGGTAGATTCCCAAAGCTATGGTTGGGAGGAAGAATTTAGATAGCATTAGGACCAGCTATAAAGCCTTGCAAGACTGCAGTGGCAAAGCCAGCTCTGGATTTAGGGGAAAATTGGCAAGTGATAATGCTTGGTGAGAGTATGTACAAAACTCCAAGTAGCAGCTTCTAGGATGCCCCTGGTAGGGACGCCTCTATAAAAGGCTGTAGAGGTAGATACAGCCCTGGTGGAATGAGGTCTGATCCCCTGGGGGATAGGTTTTCCATGGTGCTTATAGTAGAAATGAATGCAATGGCCTATCCAATTAGAAATGGTTGCTTTGAAATAGCCTTCCCCTCTGCCCCTGCAGCAAATGCCACAAGCAGTTGTTCAGATTTCCTTTGAGGTTTAGTCCTGTCGAAGTAGAATCTAAGTTGTCTGTGCACATCTAAGGAATGCAGTATCCATTCCCCTTTGTTCTGTGGATTGGGAAAAAAGGTTGGCACATGAATGGACTAATTAAGAGCCACACTGGATACCACACCTTGGGCATGAAGGATAGGGTTCTGAGTGACACCCTGTCTGCATGAAAGATGATGAAAGGCTCCACTGCTATAATGGCCTGTAATGCAGATATCCTTCTAGCTGAAGTGATTGCTGAAAGGAAAGCCGTTTTCCAAGAAAGAATTGTTAAGTCTGCAGTAGCAGCTGGCTCAAAAGGAGGTAGAGTGAGTTTCTCCAAAACAAAGTTAAGGTCCCAGGCTGGGGTTGGAGCTCTCCTGGGTGGTCTCAAATTTTTGGCCCCTCTGAGGAACTGCCTGAGCAGTGGATGAGAGAAGAGGGGAGGTTCTGTATTATAATGAGCTGAAATGGCTGAGGCACTTTTAATGGAGGAAAAAGACAGGCCCTTGTGAAGCATCTCAGTATTGTAAAATCTGAGGTAAATTGGGCGCTGCTGTGTTCATCCCTTGAGACTGGTTCCAGGCACAGAATCTTTTCCATTTTTCAGCATAAGATTTTCTAGTACTAGGCCTCCTTGCCTCTAAAATGATATCCATCACAGGTTTACTGAGGGATGGTAAAGGAGAGATTATGTAATTAGCCAGGCAGCAAGGTTCAGTGTTAGAAGCTGAGGGTGCAGAATCTGGTTCTCCTGCTGAGAGAACAGAGAAGGAGTCTGAGGCAGGTGCCATGGGAATAACCGTGACACACTGCACAGGAGGGAGTACCAGTGTTGGCATGGCCATTCTGGAACAAGCACAATCATCCTTGGTTTGTCCTGTTTGATTTTTAGTAGCACTTTGGACAGCAGAGGGGGGGAAGGCATAGACTGATAGGTTTTTCCAGCTGAAGGACACAGCATCCACTTTCCAGGCTTGTTTGTGGGGAGTCCTTGTGCAAGATTTGTCCAATTGGTAGTTCTGGAGAGAGGCAAACAGGTCTATATCTGTGCTCCCCATTTGCTTGTCAGCATGTTGAAAATTCTTGGTTCCAGTTTCCACTCATGTGGGTCCATGAGGTTTCTACTTAGTCCGTCAGCCAGTGTATTTAATTTTCCTGGCAGAAATTGAGCTTGTAGGTGCACTTGGTAGCTCAAGGTTGTGTTCCACAAATGCCTTGGCTAGTCTGCAGAGAGGGTAAGAATGTGCAACCCCCTGCATGTTTATGTACCACATAACAGTGGTGTTGTCTGTCTTTACCATTAGTTGTCCTGGAAGAATGTGGTCCTTGAAGGTTGTCAGAGCATTCTTTACAGCTAACATTTCTCTTTGAGTGATATGCAGGTTCATTTGACTTGGGTTCCATTTGCCCTGAATGCACTTCCCTGCCAGGTGAGCCCCCCATGCATAGCCTGATGTGTCTGTTGTTAGGGTTTGGGCGGCAGGGGGTGGTGTGAAAGGTAGTCGCTTGTTTTGGTGGCAGGCCTCTGCCCACCAAAGGAACTCTAGGCATAGGCAAGGTATGACAGGAATCATTGCTTCTAGATCCTGAGAATGTTGACACCATAGGCTTTTTAGATACCACTGTAGTTTCCTCATATGCAGTCTTGCATATGGAATTAGAAGAATCCAGGAGGCCATGAACCCCAAGGCTTGCAGTATTTGTCTTGCAGATAAGCAGGGTCTTTGTGGCCACTTGTCTGAAGTAGGTTGTCAAATGAATTTGTTTCTCTGGCGTGAGGTAAGCCATTTGAGAAGTTGTATTCAAGCTTGCTCCCAGGAATATAATTTGTTTGCGGGGTACCAGGTGTGATTTCTTTTCGTTTATGGGGTACCCCAGACAAGTTAGAACCCTTTGTACAAAGGCCAGATGATTCAAAAGTATGTCCTGGCTTTCTGCCTGAATTAGACAATCGTCCAGGTATGGGTATATTTGAATATTTATTTGTCTATAAAATGCAATAACTGGAGCTAGGCACTTTGTGAATACCCTGGGGCACAGTAGATAAGCCAAAGGGCAGTGCAGAAAACTGACAGTGCGCATAACGTGCTTTGAAGAGTAGGTATCTTCTGCAAGATTCCTTGATTGGGATGTGCAGGTAAGTTTTTTTTAAATCTAATGTTGCCAACCAGGCATCTTTGCCTAGCATAGGAAGTAACTGTTGAAGAGTCAGCATCTTGAATTTTGGAATCTCCAAAAAGGTGTTTAGAGTACACAGGTCCAGGATAGGACGCCATGAATTGTCTTTTCTCGGTACCAGGAAAAGTCTTGAGTAGAAACCTTGTCCCTTTTCCTCTTCTGGTACCAGCTGAATAGCCCCCATGCTTAAGAGAGAAAGTACTTGTTTTTGGGCCTCTGCTCACTGATTTGGGGGTAGGTCCCGCCACCCACTTGGTGTTGGCAAGGTCCAGCCACCGGCTTGGTGTTGGCAACACGTGGAAGTGAAATCTGTATCCCTGGAACACTATATTTAAAACCCATTTGTTCTGGGTAATGAGTTCCCAGTTCTTTGCATGAAGAGCAATCTTTCCCCCCAAAGGGGCAGCCAGTTGATAAGTGCTTGGAAATTTTAAAAGGAAGTCATTAAGACAGTTTACCATGGGGGGGGGGGTCTTATTACTCCCAGATTTGGAAGTGGAGACCCCCCCCCACCCCACTGCTTAGTCCTGTGTGTCCCCTGGGACTGAAACCTGGGGTTTTTGTTGTGTCTGGGTTTGGCTTGAGAAGACCTGGAAGGGGCTGGAAAGGACCAATTCTTAGAAGGCCAGTGCCTACTAAATCTAGAAGGCTGAACTCGAAAGAAATTGTTAACAGTTTGCATAGATTTATCTTTATCTTCCATCTTTTTAAGCACTTCCTCAGCCTTGTTGCCAAACAGGCAGTCCTGATTTAAGGGAGCATCCAACAATTTAGCTTTAACATGATCAGACAAAGATTGCTCCTTAAGCCAAGCATGCCTTCTGAGCACTACAAGAGGCCTCTAATGAAACAAAACCACATTGAAAAGTATGTTTTCCAACTTGTTCAGCAGAATGCATTAAATCCTGTCATTCTTTATTTTCCACACAGTCAGGAATCAACATCATTTTCTGTTTAAGCAATCCAATAACATGTTGCTGATACTTTGACATATGAAACTGGCAGTTTAAAGCCCTAATGGCCAAGGCTGCAGAAGTGTAAACCTTCTTACCCCATCTATCCATCTCCCTGGAGTCTCTATCAGAAGGGGTAGGATTTTTAGCAGTAGACGCCTTAATGCCCTTGGGCCCCTGTGAAATGGTCTCTGCATCCGCAAAAGGATTTTTAAAAAGAAACTTGTGACTCAGGAACCCTGTAGTATCTGTCCGGTTTTCTGGGAGCAGGAGGCAAGGAATAAGGGGCCAAACTAGATTCCGAAAAAGCATCATCAACAATGTCTAGTACAGGAGGAATAGCTAAAGGCCTATGCTGAGGTAGGAGTAAGAAATCCCCAAGCTTCTTTTTTGAATCAGAAAAATCCTGGCTTTCCCAGTGGAAATGGATAATTAAACAGAGAACCGAAATATTTAGAGGTGAAAATATACTGACGATGGATAGTGCGCTGATTAAATAAAGCACAAAACTGACAGCACGGTACATCATGGTCAGGGCCTAGGCAAAGAATACAGTACGAATTAAAATCTTTATGAGGTATTTGCTTTCCACAAGTAATGCAATTATTAACTTTTACTGACATCGGTAAGGAGCAAGAAAAAGTTTACCCAACGGGGTACTTAGCATTTAGTTGAAGACTTCGGTTCTGAAACTCGAAAACGAAAATTTCAGGAGTCGGCCAACCGGCACTTGTGAACTGCTTCTGCTTCGGGCACCGCACGGCAAGAAAGACTGATGTAATGGCATCGGCTGCATGTTTTATACCCCTGACGACCTAACGTCATGAAAGAAGGGACAGTAACCGACACAGGACCCAAGACTTTATCAGGCTGACTGAGGGCTACCTGCAAGCAGATAACCCAAATGTAATGACTGCAACAGTGAAACACGAAGAACATCCATTGAGTAGGAATAAGAGAATCAGTATGTGTCTACATAAATAGATCCCTCTCAAAAGTAGCAAATAAGAAGTTAGAGGAGCCAATAACGCTAGCTTGCCTGGAGAGTGGAAACAGTGACCTCAGGCATCCGAAAAAGGCGAAAGCAAACACTTCATTTTGGCAAGCACCACAATGCACAAAAAATAAAAGGGGGAGTAAAATCCTGTACTTTATAAATCAGAAACTCGTTAGCATGACAATGAATATAAACTCAGTATAAAAGCAAGTAATATGCATCACATTTCATTATCTAATGGGGTAGCCAAAGCTTAAGAACAAAACAAATAAATTACACTATTTTTTGATTATATAAAATATGTATTGCTACTTTTATGTATGTACTGACAAACTATGTTGTACATGTATGATATGCTGCATTTGTTACACTCTTGTGGCTCAGGTCATTGCTAAAATGGTTCTTTGGACAAGTTCACTTAGATGATCATCAAATATAACTAAACAAAAAACGGCACTTTTATGAAAAAAGTTGGAAAGAATTAGGTGAAATGAGCTATAATGGGGTGGAGATGCAGAAGAAACTGACAAATAGTCAGTATAAGAATCCTTCACAAACTACTGTAGTGATACAAATGTGGTAATAGGCTAGATAAGTAGTACTGGAGTACTACACACAAGGAAGAGTTGTAGGTTGTAAGTGAACTTACTTGTGTACCCCTAAAACAGAGCTCAAAAGCTATGCACATGACAGCAACAATGGAAGAGATGCCAGTGTAACAGCTAAGACTAATTCTCAGCCTCAGACTTCAACTGGATTTCTGTACACATTTTGACAATGGCAAAAGAAAGGAAGCGTGTCTAGCTAAGGAAGTTCTAATACTAACCAAGTAGCACTGAAGGCAAAGAAAACTTGTGAGTGTTCATCCATTCAATCATTTAAAGAATCTCACAATAATGTAAGAATAGATTAAGAAATTACTCAACTTCTGATGGAGGTATAACCGTACCGTGGTTCTGTACCAGCTCTTGCTCAAGAATGGCAGCATGTCAACCAAAAAAAAAAATCTACAAATTCACCACAATCCCACAAAGCGGGAAAGGAAAGCACTCCATGATCCTCCTCCTCTTCCTGCTGTTACACACGACTTACCTGTCTCCTCGCCTGGTAAACGGGTCGTATTAAACATCCTCTCCCACTGGCTGGAGCACAGTGGGATGAATGAGCCTGGCACCCTGCTCTGAGTACCACCCAAGCCACAGGATGAAGGAGAAAGCAGGGAAGCGAGGTATGAAAGTCCATGGGCAATATAGGGCAAAAGTCATGCGACGGCATCAGAATGGATGGAGGGTGGAAAAAAAATTTAGTTAGACTCATGATTAACAGCAGCGCACACAAAGTCCCACAATATACTGCAGATATAAAGATTTCATTTATCAAAATTCTGTGAAATCTGTTAAAAATTCATATCTGTTATTAATCTGTTCATAACCTGTTTTTACAGTCAAACATTACTATTACATGAAATGCACCAATTATCCACAGTCTTTCCATGAGTTTCACCTGCAGCATTCTTTTCCCGAAAACTTATTTTCTAGCATAATAATCTTGCTACACTTTTTTTTTTAAGAGTACATACAGACTGCTTCCTTGTACCAGTACCATTCAAACAAATATACAAGCCACAGCATACCTGGTCACAAGAAATCTTAAAATCAGCACAACTAGCAAACCATCTAGAAAGAGGCAGAAGTAAACTTTCTGACAGGGAATGGAATGGTCTGTGGAAGTCAACTCCGCAATGGCAGGAAAACTAACAACAACGTTACTTACCTGCAAAAATAAAACAAATGGTGCGTAATTACTCAACACTTCAGTGGATTTTTGAGAGAAATTCAGCCAGCAATCAAGGCACTACTTTAGTGACTAGATTCATAATGCAGTCACCAGGTTTCAATGCATCTTCTAAAGTGATTACCATCTGACAGCACTACATGTCAATGCCAGACACAATAAATGGAGGTGATGCCATTATCCTTCCTTACATGCACAACGGGAACTGGTCGAAAGGAAGGTGGAGCCAAATGCAAATTCATATGGTTTCTTGCCAGCAGACTATGATAAAAGTTAGAATTGTTCACTGGGGGAAGTGGGTGGGGTATATATATATATATATATATATATATATATACATACAGTTAACAGGACTACTCATACAACTGTAAAAGTCTACATTTATAAGGCTTCCTCATCCAGTAAGTCAATACATTATAGATACAAGTCCCTTGCGCCCAGGCCTGTATGCCCCAAGTCAGCAATGAAATAATTGGATGATGGGAACAGATCTGATGCAGAACATGAACAGATGATCTACAAGTTCATGCTACCATTGAGTACCCTGCTCCTGGACACAAGGTTTGCAGAGCAGTGGTACTAAATGCATGAGTGGATCTCCAAATGGCAGCTGCAAAGATAACATTGTGGGAACATTCTTGAAATATACAAAGTAGGCATAAGCCTCTTGAAGAATGCACCCCTTCCCAAGTATAATGGAACTAGATTGCACTGTACCATGTGATGATAGAAATAATGGTGTCATCAGCCATCTATCTGTCTTTGAAAATTAAACAAAGAGCTGATTAGCTGTTACTGATTTCTTGGAAAGGGAAAGGAAGAAAACTAGTTTAGGATGAACTATTAGGCAAACTTAGGCTGCAAATGAGGGTCAGTGAGGGATATGATGTTCATATAGAAGACAAGACATATCCCATGCAAGATGAGGCTGAACCTTCAGAAGATTTTCAGCAGCCACCAAACTGGTTATCACCTAATAAAAGTTTAGAGAATAATAATAAGGCCTCATGAAATTAGGTCTAAACTCTGAAATACAGTAAGAAGCAAGTTTAAACAGCTTTAGTTGTCAAGTGTATGACCTAACCATTGACTGCATAAAACCTCTTCCATATACAAAAGCAAGTGAATGCATGGATCCCAGACAGCCATGCAAAGCGTAAATGTCATTGTCCAACACAACACCATCACAGACTGAAAAAAATCCCCAGACTTACTGACCAACAGAACAAGTAGCAAACTACAGTTGGCAATCTAAGCACACAATTTAGTGAACAGACTATGTATACAAGCCAAAATAGTCATGTGATAGATCATAAGAAGGCAGAGAAAATACAATGGTCAGTAAACAGAAATGAATGCAAAAAATATTCAGTTAACAGGCAATATTTAAACATTTCCACTTTAACCTATACTATGCTGAATAAATACACAGGGGAAATTCTGACATCACTTAAACAGAAAATATGGAGGGTTATGTCTGACTCTCCAATCATAACCTTAAGTGCTTGACAGGGAAGTTTGAGAGGTAAATCTCAGCATTTATGTTGAGAACACATAATAAACTGGTTAAGATTCAGGAAATGTGATCATAACTCTTAGTAAGTGCATGGAGTTTTATCTACTCTTGTGTACTACCAGTTACAAAGGGGAAAAAAATGCAAAGTATTTTTCCATCTTTGAAAGCCAGTAAAGCACTTTGCAACTGCTGCCGCACAGACAGCAAGTAAATCCAACTGGAGGAAAAGATCAGAGACAGTTTTTAAATACTGTTCTAATTAAGTCAGTCACAGACTGACATCTTTAAAGTGCCACAGACAGAATATGAAGCAAGGTATTCAGGGACAGTTTAGGCAGAAGGAACATCCACTAGGTGAGACTCTACCGTAGCAGTGATTATGGGGAGTAACAATTGCTACACATCTCTGGAAGCAGCGTTACAAGTCAGGTGTCATGTTACAGAAGTGTTTAACAGGGTTATACCCCCCCTGATTTGGGATATACACTGATATTATAAGCTACTACGTACATACCCACAATATCTGCCTACAGTCACAAGGAAAATTCCCAAGAAAGGCTAAAATTACAGAAATCTTGGTTTTAAAAGAACTGGTGAACACATCACAAAAACACAAATTTGTGCAAATGATAATATTGTTATTCAAACTGAAATGCAGAACAATTAACACCACAGTACTTAAAATCCCAAGGATGACAATCCATATTATTTCTTACTTAAATTAGCTAAAATTTACTTCTTATTCATATGGGTCTGTATGCAGTCAACAGCAATGAGCTCCTCTAAATTTCTGTGAAAATTTGCTTTTAGATATCTCAGTAATTAATCTACATAAATGGGTGTGAATGACGTGCCCACTGCATTACCACTAAGCTGATAAAGCAATATCCTTTTGACAGCAGCAACACATGCAGTAATTGCATCATAAACTCACTCAACTCTGAATACAAATATTTATCCAAAAGAGACAGCTGACTGCAGAAATACCAGCAAAATGTGAAATTATTATTATACAGAGCTTTGACATCAAATGAAAGATATATATAGAGTTCAACATGCAAATGCCCAAAAGAATACCCACAGTATCATGTATATGAGCTTTTACAAACTACAAAACAGGTTTTAGGCACCCCCCCCCCCCAAAAAAAAAAATAAATAAAAAATAAATAAATAAATAATAGTTCAGCTAAATGGACACAACTAGATACAACATGGCATCCAGGTGTAGGAAAAGCTATTTGTGTACCTTGCATGCTAAACAAAGTACTGGTGAGTAGAGTCATCTACTGTCAGTTCAGTCTTAAGCTGTAGAGAGATAACCCTCCTTGTGAAAGAATTAACCACATAACTTTATTTACTTTTTTAAATCACACAGGATCTCATGGGAATATAATAATGCTATATATTATCTAAATGTGTTGCAGCGTCAGTACTGTATTGCTGAATGCCCCAAATCACATCAGACCATTCTATTTCAGCAGTGGTAATTGCTATATAGTATATAGTTTTTTAATTTGACTCTCTACAGAAATGTCAGGACTCTTCATACATAATAGACCAAACATACAGGAGAAATATTAACATAATTCTTCTTTAAATGTCTTTTTTGCAAGGGGGAAGCCTCCCTGCATCCTTCAATGTGGGGAAAGTACAGTTTTGTACCTACCATAAATGTAGATGTCCGAACAGGATAGCATCTGCAGTCCTTACAAATGGGTTGTCCTGTCGTCAGGCAGCCCTTCGGTCGGCCGGATTCCAAAGTCTGGGTCTGGCTTCGGCTGGTGTCGCACTCACCCGACATCATCTCTGCTGGTCTTCGGGTATAAAGGCATCAGCCGACGCCATTTTCCTCAGTGTTTCTTGCCCCAGATGCCAGTTGCCCTCTTGGAACACTAAATTTTGGGTAAATGCCAATGTTTCCAATAAAAATAGAAGGCAAACACAAAAAATAAGCATGTATGTACATATATACAAACAAATACACCATAAGATATCCCCCCCTAGCTAGCTATAAGGAGGGCAAAATACCCTAGGAGTACCAGAGAGGGGAAGGAGGGTGGGTAATCCTGACTGCAGATGCTATCCTGTTCGGACATCTACATTTATGGTAGGTACAAAACTGTACTATGTCCTTCAAGGATGCATCTGCAGTCCTTACAAATGGGTAGAATACCATAGCCAAACTAGGGGAGGAGGAAGAAGGATTATGGTGTAGTTAGGATCCCTTGCAAAACAGCAGTGGCAAACCCTGCTCGGGATCTAGAGTATAGAGGTAAGTTATAATGCTTGGCAAATGTATGCACGGAGGTCCAAGTAGCAGCCTCAATAATGTCCTTGGTAGCCACTCCTCGTAAGAAGGCTGTGGTAGTGGCAGTAGCCCTTGTAGAGTGAGGCCTTATGTTCTGTGGAATTTGCTTTCCATGGTAGGAGTAACAGAATCTTATGCAATTTCCTATCCACTTGGAAATTGTTTGTTTGGAAATTGCTTTTCCTTCCCTTCCTGTTGCATAGGCTACTAAAAGCTGGTCTGTTTTTCTATTACCCTTGGTTCTGTCCAGGTAGTAGCGCAACTGTCTATGTACATCCAAGGTATGCAAGAGTCTTTCCCCCCTGTTCTGTGGGTTGGGGAAGAAGGTAGGTAGGTGGATTGCCTGGTTTACAGACACTCTGGATATCACCTTAGGCATGAATGTAGGATTAGTTCTCATGGATACTCTATCTTGATGGAAGATTAAGAAGGGTTGTACTGCCATTAAGGCCTGTAGTTCTGAAACCCTTCTTGCTGAAGTGATTGCCAGTAGGAAAGCAGTTTTCCAGGATAGGCGTTGAAGATCTGCTGTTGCTGCTGGTTCGAATGGAGGGAGTGTCAATTTTTCTAGCACAAAGTTCAAGTCCCATGCTGGTAATGGTGGTTTCCTAGGAGGTTTTACATTCTTGATTCCTCTCAGGAACTGTCTGAGCAGAGGGTGTGAGAAAACAGGGGGATCGAAGCTGTATTCTGCAGAAATAGCTGATGCATGTATCTTGATGGAGGAGTAGGACAGGCCTGTATGGAGAAGCTCTGCCAAATACTCCAGGATGTTGGCAATATCTACTTTCGACACATCTTTCCCTCTTTTAGTACTCCAAATGACAAACCTTTTCCATTTTCCTGCATAGTTCCTTCTTGTTGAAGGTCTACGGGCCTCAAGAATAATGTCTTTAACCCTTTGAGATAAATCTGAGTTAGTTGCTGCTATGCAATGTTCCAGGCAGTTAGTTGCAGAGTTTTCAGGTTGGGATGTAGGATGTTGTAGTTGCTCTAAGTTAACAGCAAGGGAATCAGGGGTAGTGTCCACGTTTCCCCTCGAGACATGGTCCTCAGTAATGGATACCAATGTTGCCTTGGCCAATTTGGAGCTATCAGAATTATCCTTGGACGTTCCTCTTGGATTTTCAGTAGTACCTTGTGCATCAAAGGAAGAGGTGGAAATGCGTATGCTGTCAGGCCTTTCCAACTGAAGGATAGAGAATCCACCTTCCAAGCAAGTGGGTGGTATATCCTGGTGCAGAATTTCTTGAGCTGGTGATTGAGTGGGGATGCGAATAGGTCTATTTGTGGCATCCCCCATTTTTTTGTGATGGTCTTGTTGTAGCTCAGAGCCATGTTCCATAGGTCCAGAGCCATTCGGCATAGGGGGTATGAATGAGTGTCTCCCTGTTTGTTGATGTACCACATGACTGTGGTATCGTCTGTCCTTATCATCAATTGGCCTTCTTTGAGGAATGGTCTGAAATTCTGGATTGCTAGTTTTACTGCCAGCATTTCTTTTTGATTTATGTGCAGGTGCAGCTGATCTGGAGTCCATAAGCCTTGAATGCAGTGGTCCAGCATGTGGGCCCCGCAACCGAGGTCTGAGGCGTCTGTTGTGATGGTTTGGCTTGATTGAATGTTGCGGAAGGACAAGCCTGGATTTGACTGGCATGCCTGAGCCCACCATAGGAAGTCTTGTTTCAGGCATGGAATTAGTGGTATTTCGGTTTCTAAGCTGTGCCTGTGTTGAGACCATAAATTCTTCAGGTACCACTGTAGCTTTCTCATATGCAGTCTGGCATGGGGGACCAGGATTATGCAGGAGGCCATGAAGCCCAAGGCCTGCAGTACTTTCCTTGCTGTTAGTTTGTCCTGTTTTGTTAATGCCAAGAAATAAGGAGGAAGTTGTTCTTGTTTTTCTGCAGTTAAGAATGCCATCTGTTTTACCGTGTCCAATTTTGCACCCAAAAAAGTTCTTATTTGGGATGGTATCAGTCTTGACTTTTTTAAATTGACTGTGTATCCCAGGGCTTGTAGTAAGCAAATGACCCTTTGTAAGTCTTGTGTCAGCTTGCTTTGGTTGTCCGCTTGTATCAGGCAGTCGTCCAGGTATGGATAAATTTGGATTCCCTGAAGCCTGCAATGAGCGATTACTGATGCCAGGCATTTCGTGAACACTCTGGGCGCAGTAGATAAGCCAAAGGGCAATGCTGAGAATTGATAATGCTCTGATCCTGCAAGAAATCTGAGGAATCTTCTGCAATTTGGTCATAAGGGGACGTGCAGTTATGCCTCCTTGAGATCTAGAGTTACCAGCCAACACTCCTTGCCCAGCATGGGAAAAAGTTGCTGTAGGGTCAGCATTTTGAATTTTGGAACAATGATGAATGTGTTTAAAGTGGACAGGTCTAGAATAGGTCTCCAACTGTTCTCTTTTCTTGGTACTAGGAAGAGTCTGGAGTAGAATCCCTTGCCCTGTTCTGTAGGTGGTACCCTTTCTACAGCTCTCATTTTTGTTAATTGAGTTATTTGTTTTAGAGCTTCTGTCTTTTGGTTTGGTGGCAGGTTTGGCATTCCTCTTTTTACTGGTAAGGTGTGGAAATGAAACCTGTAGCCTTGATCTATAATTTGCAAAATCCACTTGTCTCTTGTGATATAGTGCCAGTTTTTTTGAAAATAAGGCTAACTTTCCGCCTAAAGGTGCTGTGATTTGTTACCTGGTAGGCGGTGTTAGAGTCAAGTCACTGTGATTGTGTTGTAGTGGCAGTTGTTGAATCTGAGCCTCTTTGGTTATTGCCTTGCCACTGGCGTCCCCTGTAGGCACCTCCTCTGGATTGATTTCTGCCTCTGGAACGTCTATTCCTGCCTCTCTGAGATTTAGAGGAGTCTGGAAAGGACCAATTCTTGGAAGGCCAGTTCCTGCTAAACCTTGGGGGCTGAACCTGTAAGAAATCTTTAACTGTTTGTACAGATTTTGCCTTCTCTTCCATTTTCTTCATTACTTGTTGGGCAGGAGAACCAAATAGACTGACCTTATCCATAGGAGCATCTAATAGCTTTGCTTTAACATGATCCGGTAAGGCCTGTTCTTTCAACCATGCATGCCTTCTTATAACTGTGCCAGTCATGGCTGATCTAAATGAAGCCTCCAGTGCATCATAGCCACATTTTAAGGAATGGTTACTAACCTGCTGAATGTTATTGACCATCTCTAGAACATATTTCTTATCTAAGGGATCATCAGAAGACAGTTTCTTAGTTAACTGATCAAGCATAAACTCTTGGTATTGGATCATATGAAACTGACAGTTCAGGGCTCTAGCTGAGAGAGTAGCAGAGGTGTATACTTTTTTACCCCATCTCTCTAAGGACCTGGATTCCCTTTCAGAAGGAAGAGGGTTTTTCGCTGAGGTCGAAGCCACTGCCTTAGGTCCCTGGGAAATAGTCTCAGGATCTGCAAGAGGGGCCTTGTATAGGTGGTGATGAGTGTCCGGTACCCTGTAAAACCTATCGGGCTTAGCAGGGGCTGGAGGTAAAGTATCTGGAGCAGTGCAAACATCATTAAATGCATCATCCACAACAGGAAGAACTGGAGGTATAGCTAAGGGCCTATGTTGCGGTAAGTGTAAAAAGGTCCTAAGCCTTTTTCTTGAATCTGAGAAATCTTGTCCTTGCCATTGGAATTGCTCTCTCATGGCATGTAAGGTTTCCCCAAAGGAAAATTCCTCTGGTGGAGAGGCAGAAGGAATAGATTCTTCAGCATCAGAATCTTCATATGTAGAGAAAGGAGCCTCTGGATGGTCTGTATTGTCTGTATCATCAGAAGAGTCATCTGAGGACACTGTCTCAGGGTGTTCTGCTCTAGGTCTCTTTTCTGGAGGTTGAGAGGCCCTGTCTGGGTGAGATTGGGATCCCCTTATTAAAGAGATGAGATCCTCTGCCAGTGTAAGCATTTGGGAACTGGAACTGGGCCTGTGAGAGGGGGGGCTTAACAGGCACAGACTTAGCAGATTTGGCTGCTTTAGCCCTGGCAAAGGCCTTTATAGACATGGCTGCCGGAGGCCTAGCAGCACCACGTGCTGGGGTAGAGACATCCAAAGGGATGGTATCGGATAAATCTTGAGAAACCACATTAGTAGGCAAAACGTCAGAGGCCGATTCAACTAGGGCAGAAGGGGCCTCTGTAGTAGTCATGGATTCGGCTGAGGATTGAACCGTTTGCTCGGTTTCGGCCGAAACCGAGACACTCGCGGTTTGCTTAACCGTGGTTTCGGCCGAAACCGCGGACCGCGAGTGTCGGTCCTTCTCTTTGCGTTTCTTAACAATTTGTGTAGTCGGAGGATCCGACGGCATGATGTACGCAAAATCTGAGCCGAAAAACTGTTCAGCAAACTCCGACCGACGCCTAAGCGTTCGTCGGTTGAAGGAAGCACAGGCTAAACAAGCTGCTACGTCGTGGTCTGGGCCTAAACAAGGAAGACAGTAAGAGTGGAAATCTTTATGAGGTATTTGTTTTCCACAAGTTAAACAGTTATTTACTTTTTCTGACATCGGCTGAGGCAAGAAAGAGTCCCCAACGGGGTCCTTAGCTTTTTAGAAGTCTTCGAAGTAGTATTCGGTAGTAGTAATATCTGGATCTGACCGACCGGCACTTGCGAACAGCTTCTGCTTCGGGCGCCACGCGGCAAGAAAGACTGAGGAAAATGGCGTCGGCTGATGCCTTTATACCCGAAGACTAACAGAGATGACGTCGGGTGAGTGCGACACCAGCCGAAGCCAGACCCAGACTTTGGAATCCGGCCGACCGAAGGGCTGCCTGACGACAGGACAACCCATTTGTAAGGACTGCAGATGCATCCTTGAAGGACATCAAGTTCCGCCCAAACTTGTATATACCAACTCCATTACCGTATCTCACAGAAAAGAGAAAGCTCTTAAAAAAAAAAAATAAAAAATAAACAGAAGCAATATCTGACTTAGTATATTTAAGTCCACATTTTTAAGACTTTCAGTCTCCACATTTCGGGAATGAGCAATCTGAGTCCCAACATTTCAAATGATTACCTTTTAAACTCACATAATGCCAAATGTTCAGAAATAGTAAACCTGTATAAGAAGTTCTGAACATAGAATTTTGATCAATGTGCAGTTTTTGTATTAATGCTTGCTCATATGGCCTCACTACAGGGCAATAAGGGGACTGAACTTAGATGCTGCATACTGGAATGAGACAACTAAAATCATATTTGACATAGTTGTGTGTATGTGTTCAATGCTTTAAATTTAAAAGATGGGAGGAAACATGTGCAACATTCTGCTCCACTTGAAACTTGGAATAAACTCTAAGCCTTTACCGAGCAACTTAATATATACATTATTCAAATGAAAAGCTGAGATATGCATAATGAAATTACTCTCATTACTACGGTGATCCATATTTTGCTCTAAAGGAATCTCCTGAATATGTCTTGTACATCTTGAATAGTGGCCATGTTTACAACAGCTGCAGCTTTATCAATAGGGGCAGCAATCGAGCTGGGGCATTTGCGAATAGATGAAGCATCAACAGATTCAACCTCTAAATCAATATTAAGTGAAAAAAATTAGAACATAGGACAGACCTGCTAACACCAGATCTCCTTTTTGAATGCCCAGTATTTTGCCTTTGTGACACAAAGTGTACATTCCACTTTTGTTTGCTCCAAGAAAATGTTGCATTGATCTTATGAAGACAGAGGTAATGCCAGGCTAAAGGGAACAGTATTGATTGATTGATTGATTGATTTATATTTGTTGACCGGGAGTGTCCAACTGGATGTAGGTCCATTTTCAGAAGAGGCCTGGGGAGAAAAGCTCCACAGTTAAAATAGACAGTAGGTAGCGTTGTCGTCTCACAGTACGATGTTGTCCTGTTCGATTCTCAGCTAGAGCGACTTCTGTGTGGAGACATGCGTGAATGGGTGTACCTTTGTTGAAGGTTGTGCGTCAGAGCTGGCAACTCGGCACATAAAAATCTACTGCCAATTATTAGCGGACCAGAGTTCTGCTGTGGCGACCCCTAACCGGGAAAAGCCAAAAGACACAACAACAGTTACACTGGATTACATAGCGATTAACAAATTAAATTCAGTAAACATCTCTCTCCCCTTTCTTAATCATCTGCAGAGGGTTGTTCTCATGGCTAGAGGAGGGCATGAATCTTTACGTCTGAATAAAAAACAAGTGTGTTTTTTTTGGAGTGTGCTGGCTCTCTAGACTTGCTGACTTCTCTTGTTAATGTAACAAAGATGAAATACTGGGAACTGTCTTTTTGCTGAGATGCAATAGTTATAATACCTGATGGGCTTAATGGCTTGCATTTCATTAACACCCCAGGATGGAATCAAAGGGAAGGAAACAGATTTGGATGTATATGTACTAGTAAATCTACTGTTGCTATAACAAGTAAAAACTAGTTATACTACTACTACTATTCCTCCAGTACCTGAAAGGTGATACCATGTGATAAGACAATAGGGGCTTTGGAAAATACACTGCAAAAACTATGTTTATCGTGATTTGCAAGAAATGCTAGATGTTGATATTGTCTTGTTTTCATAGCTCTACATGTGAGTAATAATTCTTAATTTATAATAATAAGGCTAGCAAATTGTTAGCAAACTCTAACTAGGGAATGGGTTCTGAATATATATTGTTAATTTTTATTGCATGTGTGTGTGTGTGTGTGTGTGTGTGTGTGTGTGTGTGTGTGTGTGTGTGTGTGTGTGTGTATAAACATGTATCTGGTACCATTTTATACACAAAGTAGAGAGTAATCATCTACATTGCTGGTTAACAAGCTGTGTGTCACACATTTCCCTTTAGACCTCTTAAGCCTACAATAAGTGAGAAATGTTAATGGGCACTTCATATCTGGCTTAATATAAGAGCAGCCAGGTAAATGGGGTATATCTGGCCCTAATCCAAGGTTGTTTGAATACGATCATGCCAAGAAGAAGGCTGCAGGTAAATGGGGATTTCTGGAAGCCTTCCATGGGAATTGTGTGTATGCTCATGCACACAAGGGAATATAATAATTTATATGAAAAATAGTTACCATAGATAGAGACACTGGAAGACACAGGTTTACAAGAGATAAGAAAGGAGCATGGGTTGCTTGGCCAAAAAAACTCAGCTCTGCAAGAGACCTTTGTGAGGAAGTGTCTGGGTAAGGCGGTTGAAAGCCATACCCATAGCAGCAGTGTATATTCCCTTTATGATCTTGTGACCAGGTGGTATGCTGTAAACTAAAGTAGCCTTGTGCACGTGTTTTACTATTTACTCTGGGTTGGCAGTGGTTGGATTCAAACCCCATCAGTGCCAACCAACTTGATGTCAGTGGGTGTCTAACTGCCATCTAGGCGTAACACTGATGGCAGTAGTGTATTCATATCACCACATTTCGTAGCAGGGCTGCTATCCTATCATTACACTGGTGACCAGTGGTAAGAATACTGAAACGGTATTAACTCAGCCTAAAAACTGCCCTTTCTGAATACCTTCATCAAGGTCCCCAAGTTTAAAATGCTCACCCGGCAGACAGTGCTTCCTGTTTTGCCAGGTCACTGGCTTCATAGTGACCTTGGACTTGAATGATGGATATCAGCATATCCCCATTGCTTAACACTTCACGAGACACCTGTACTTTGTTGTGCCTGGTTTGCACTATCCATCCTCTGCACTGCCCTTTGGGCTATCCACTGTGCCTTGAGTGTTTACCAAATGCCTTGCTCTGGTAGTGGCTCACTGCCAGACTCTTGGCATTCACATCTTTCCTTACTTGGACAACTTGCTGACCTGTACAGTTTATCCAGGTGTTTGGAGTTGCTAGAGAAGGTCTCGACCTTATTCTCCTAGCTAGAGTTCAAGGTAAACCTTCAAAAGTCTTTCCTGACACGCTCACAAAGACTTGTCTTCTTGGGAACTGTAGTAAGAATCTTTGTGTTCAACATCTTTGTATCATGTATAGTAAGGGTTAAAATGTGAAATTGCATTGCAAGCAAAGAAGCAAGTTAAAATAAGCTGTTTTTCTTGTAAAGAATTTGATGACCAAAGAAGAATGCACAGATGTTACCTTGGTCCAGGCACAAGCTTATCTTGTGACTGACCTCTGACCATCTAAGGCTCCAGTATGTGAATTTATAGCCTTGACTGAAATTCCTTGTCTGGTAACCAGTTACTGTGTACGTGCTGAGAAGGGTATAAAAACCCATGTGAAGTGTACAGAAATTAGACTGCTGACATACCATGTACTTTGTAGCATGTCTCCATGCATGTAAAATAAACCTTTTTGCTTATTTTTATCTGTGTGATTCTTCCAGTATATGTTAAGAGTATTAAAATCTTTTGACATTTCTGGCGCCCAAGAAAGTACAGTTTTGTACCTACCATAAATGTAGATGTCCGAGAGGTATGCATCTGCAGTCCTAACAAATGGGTTGTCCTGGCCTCAGGCAGCCCTTCAGTCGGCCGGATTCCAAAGTCTGGGTCTGGCCTCGGCTGATGTCGCACTTCACCCGACGTCATAGCTGCAGTTCAGCAGGTATAAAGGCATCAGCCGACGCCATTTTCCTCAGTGCTTCTTGCCCCAGATGCCAGGTGCCCTCTAGGAAGGCTAAATTTGGGTAAATGCAAATGTTTCCAAACAATACAGAGCAAATAGAAATAAACATGTATATACATATATACAAACAAATACACCATAATAGATTCCCCCAGCTAGCTACAAGATGGGCAAATACCCTACGAGTACCACAGAGGGGAAGGAGGGTGGGTAATCCTGACTGCAGATGCATACCTCTCGGACATCTACATTTATGGTAGGTACAAAACTGTACTATGTCCTTCAAGGATGCATCTGCAGTCCTAACAAATGGGTAGAATACCATAGCCAAACTGGGGGAGGAGGCACTAAGAGTTTATGGTGTAGTTAAGATCCCTTGCAAAACAGCAGTGGCAAAACCTGCTCGGGATCTGGAGTATAAAGGTAGATTATAATGCTTGGCAAATGTATGCATGGAGCTCCAAGTAGCAGCCTCTAAAATGTCTTTGGTAGCCACTCCTCGTAAGAAAGCTGTAGTAGTGGCTGTAGCCCTTGTGGAGTGAGGTCTGATGTTTTCTGGAGTTGCCTTTCCATGGAAAGAGTAACAAAATCTAATGCAATTTCCTATCCATTTTGAGATTGTTTGTTTTGAAATTGCTTTTCCTTCCATTCCTGTTGCATATGCTACCAGAAGCTGGTCAGTTTTTCTATTGTTCTTGGTTCTGTCCAGGTAGTAGCGCAATTGTCTGTGTACATCCAAGGTATGCAGCAATCTTTCCCCCCTGTTCTGTGGGTTGGGGAAGAAAGTTGGTAGGTGTATTGCTTGATTTAATGATACCCTGGAGACCACCTTTGGCATAAAGGTAGGATTAGTTCTCATGGACACTCTATCCTGATGGAAGATAAGGAAGGGCTGTACTGCCATTAATGCCTGTAATTCAGAAACCCTTCTAGCTGAAGTGATTGCAAGCAGGAATGCAGTCTTCCAAGATAAGTACTGTAATTCTGCTGTTGCTGCTGGTTCAAAAGGGGGAAGTGTCAACTTTTCTAACACAAAGTTCAAGTCCCACGTAGGCAATGGAGGTTTCCTTGGTGGCTTTACATTTTTAATTCCTCTGAGAAATTGTCTGAGTAGAGGTTGAGAAAAGACTGGAGGATCCATGTTGTATTCTGCTGAAATTGCTGATGCATGAATCTTAATGGAGGAGTAGGAGAGACCATTGTGGAAAAGCTCTGCTAAGTATTCCAGGATGTTAGCTATGTTTGCCAATGATGTATCCACTCCTTTTGTTGCACTCCAAATGAGATATCTTTTCCATTTTGCTGTACAAGTTTTCCTTGTTGAGGGTCTGCGAGCCTCCAAGATATCGTCTTTAACCCTTTGAGATAAATCTGGGTTATTTTTCCTTATGTAATGTTCCAAGCAGCTAGCTGCAGTGTTTTCAAGTTTGGATGCAGGATTTTGAAGTTGTTCTGTGTTAGCAGTAGAGGTAGTAAGGGTAGAGGCCATGCGTGTTCCCGGGACATACTCCTCAGTAGCGGGTACCAATGTTGCCTTGGCCAATCTGGAGCTATCAAGATGATCCTCGGGTGATCTTCCTTGATCTTCAGTAGCACTTTGTGCATCAAAGGAAGAGGTGGGAATGCATATGCTGTCAGGTTTTCCCAACTGAAGGATAGGGAGTCCACCTTCCAAGCAAGTGGGTGGTATGTCCTTGTGCAGAATTTTTTCAATTGGTGGTTGTGTGGGGATGCGAACAGGTCTATTTCTGGCAGTCCCCATTTCCTTGTGATGGTTTTGAAGATGTCTGGATGCAGCATCCATTCGTGGGCATCCGTGGTGGTTCTGCTTAAGATGTCTGCTAGTATATTTTCTTTTCCTGGCACAAATATGGCTTGGAGCTGAATGTTGAGGCTCAGGGCCACATTCCAGAGGTCCATTGCCATCTGGCATAGAGGATATGAATGTGTGCCTCCCTGTTTGTTGATATACCACATGACTGTGGTGTTGTCCGTCCTTATCAGCAAATGACCCTGTTGAAGAAATGGTCTGAATGTCTGAATTGCCTGTTTTACTGCCAGCATCTCTTTTTGATTTATGTGTAGGTTCATCTGGTCTTGAGTCCATAAGCCTTGTATGCACTTGTCCACCATGTGTGCCCCCCAACCATGGTCTGAGGCGTCCGTGGTGATAGTCTGACTTGGGTGAGGCCTGTGGAAGGGCAGTCCTTTGTTCAATTGACAGGCCTGCGCCCACCACTGGAATTCTTGCTTCAGGCATGGAATTATTGCAATTTGGGTTTCTAGGCTGTGCTTGTGCTGAGACCATAAATTCCTCAGGTACCATTGCAACTTCCTCATATGTAGCCTGGCATGTGGGATTAATATTATGCAGGATGCCATGTAACCCAGGGCTTGCAGGATTTTCCTTGCTGTAAGCTGGTTTTGCGTTGTTAGTGCCATGAAGTAGAGTGGTAGCTGCTTCTGTTTTTTTGCTGTGAGGAATGCCATCTGGTTTGATGTGTCCAGTTCTGCACCCAGGAAGGTTATCCTTTGGGATGGTATCAGCCTTGACTTTTTTGTGTTGACTGTGTATCCCAGGGCTTACAGCAGGTGAATAACCTTTTTCAAATCTTTTGTTAATTTGTCTTTGCTGTCCGCTTGTAACAGGCAGTCGTCCAGGTATGGATAAATTTGAATTCCCTGAAGCCTGCAATGAGCAATTACTGATGCCAGGCATTTCGTAAATACTCTGGGCACAGTAGATAACCAAAAGGCAATGCTGAGAATTGATAATGCTCTGATCCTGCAAGAAATCTGAGGTATCTTCTGCAATTTGGTCGTATGGGGACGTGCAGGTATGCCTCCTTGAGATCCAGAGTCACCAGCCAAGACTCCTTGCCCAGCATGGGAAGAAGTTGCTGTAGGGTCAGCATTTTGAATTTTGGAACAATGAGATATGTGTTTAGAGCGGACAGGTCGAGGATAGGTCTCCATTGGTTTTCCTTTCTTGGTACTAGGAAAAGCCTTGAATAAAATCCTTGTCCTTGTTGCATAGGCGGTACCTTTTCTATAGCTCTCATCCTTAGTAAGTGGTCTATTTGCTGTAGAGCGTTTGTCCTTTGGTTTGGAGGTAGGTTTGGCATTCCTCTCTTCCTTGGAAGAGTATGGAAGTGAAACCTGTAGCCTTTGTCTATTGTCTGTAAAATCCATTTGTCTCCTGTAATGTAATGCCAATTTACTGAAAATAAGGCTAATTTTCCGCCTAAGGGTGCTGCCAGTTGTTCCCTGGTCGGCGGTTTCAGAGCCAAGTCACTGTGATTGTCCTGTAGAAGTGGTAGTGGCTGGATCTGTGGCAGTAGTTGTCTGGCTGTTAGGCTGCCACTGACGTCCCCTGTAGGCACCTCTGGATTGACCTCTGCCTCTAGGGCGTCTATTTCTGCTTCTCTGTGCTCTGGTGGTGTCTGGAAAGGACCAATTCTTGGAAGGCCAGTTCCTACTAAACCTCGGAGGCTGGACCTTTAAGAAATCCTTGACTGTCTGGACAGATTTAGCTTTTTCTTCCACCTTCTTCAACACTTGCTGTGCAGGGGAACCAAACAAACTGTGCTTTTCCATGGGAGCATCTAGAAGCTTTGACTTTACATGGTCTGGTAAGGATTGCTCTTTTAACCATGCATGCCTTCTGATCACTGTACCAGTCATAGCTGATCTAAAGGAAGCCTCCAGTGCATCATAGCCGCATTTTAAGGAATGATTACTGACCTGCTGAGTGTTATGCACCAAATCCTGAAGGGACTTACGGTCTAAAGGTTCAGGCGAGGACAGTTTTTTAGTGAGCTGATCTAACAGAAATTCCTGATACTGAATCATGTGGAATTGACAGTTTAAGGCCCTAGCCGAAAGAGTAGCAGAAGTATAAACTTTTTTACCCCATCTCTCCAATGCCCTAGATTCTCTTTCAGAGGGGAGGGGGGTTTTGGCAGAGGCAGCCGCTACAGCTTTGGGGCCCTGTGACATAGTTTCAGGATCTGCAATAGGAGCCTTGTATAAATGATAATGTGTGTCCGGTACCCTGTAGTATCTGTCGGGCTTAGCAGGGGCCGGAGGCAGTGAGTCAGGGGCAGTACAAGCATCATTAAATGCATCATCCACAACTGTAAGTACTGGAGGAATAGCTAAAGGCCTATGCTGTGGTAAATGTAAAAAGGTCCTAAGCCTTTTCCTAGAATCTGAAAAATCCTGGCCCTGCCATTGAAATTGTTCCCTCATAGCATGCAAGGTTTCCCCAAAAGAAAATTCCTCAGGAGGAGAGGCAGAAGGTATGGAATCCTCTGCATCAGAGTCCTCATATGGAGAGTAAGGGCCCTCTGGAGGATTTGTGTTTTCTGAATCATCAGAGGAATAATCTGAAGAAACTGGCTCAGGGGGCTCTGCTCTAAGCCTCTTTTCTGGAGGTGGGTGAGAGGCCCTGTCAGGGTGAGACTGGGTTCCCTTGATCAAAGAAATGAGATCCTCTGCTAGACTAAGCATTTGAGTACTAGAGCTAGGCCTGTGAGAGGGGGCTTTAGCAGGCACGGCCTTTGAAGATTTAGCTGCTTTAGCCCTGGCAAAAGCCTTAATTGACATGGATGAAGGGGGCCTAGCAGCTCCACGTGCAGGAGTAGATACATCTAAGGGGATAGTATCTGATAAATCTTGAGAAACTGTAAGAGCAGGTGGATTTTCAGTACAGATTCAGCCATGCTGGAAGAGGCCTCGGTAGAAGGAGGCATGCTTTCGGCCGAAGGAAGAACCGCGGACTCGGCTTTGGCTGAAACCGAGACACTCGCGGTTGGCTTAACCGCGGTTTCGGCCGAAACCGCGGACGCGTGTCGGTCCTTTCCTTACGCTTTTTAGCTAAATGTGAAGTCGGAGTCACCGACGGCATGATATAAGCAAAAGCGGAGCCGAAAAACTCCTCTGCAAACTCCGACAGACGTCTAAGTGTTCGTCGGTTGAAGGAAGCACAGGCTAGACAAGCTGCTACGTTGTGGTCTGGGCCTAAACAAGGTAGGCAGTAAGAGTGGAAATCTTTATGAGGTATTTGTTTCCCACAAGTTAAACAATTATTCACTTTTTCTGACATCGGTTGAGGCAAGAAAGAGTCCCCAACGGGGTACTTAGCTTTTTAGAAGTCTTCGGTAGTAGCAATCTCTGGTTCTGACCGACCGGCACTTGCGAACAGCTTCTGCTTCGGGTGCCGTGTGGCAAGAAAGACTGGGGAAAATGGCGTCGGCTGATGCCTTTATACCCGCTGAACTGCAGCTATGACGTCGGGTGAAGTGCGACATCAGCCGAGGCCAGACCCAGACTTTGGAATCCGGCCAACCGAAGGGCTGCCTGAGGCCAGGACAACCCATTTGTTAGGACTGCAGATGCATCCTTGAAGGACATCGTGGGGCCACCTCTTCACGGTACGAATCGCATAAGATGGACTGAAAAACCTGTACAGGAGGAGAGAACGAATCTCGGGCTCCCTTGAACGGAAAGACCTCCGACGAAGAAGTCGTAAGTAGAGGCCAGTTACTCTTAGATTCGATCCGTGGGACGGTGACGAACGGGGCGGAAGATCCGCAGTAAGGTAAGCTTTTACATTTATAAAAGTACTTTTTTTAAAGGGACTAGTCATAAAGGAATTTCTTTTGTTTAAATTTTACAAAAGACTGGTAGAGATCTCAGGAAAAGGAAACAGTTTTTCTTTTAAATAAGAAAAATGGGAATAGGAAGCAGTTGGTGTGCTAGTAAGGGCTGCTTAAATAAAAGGACTGAAGATGAGGAAATAGAAGTTATGTTCTTACCATAACGTTCCATGTTAGTTGTCTTCTTCTCGCCTTCTTTCTTGCTGGATGGGTCGGCTCCGACTCGGCCACTCTAAAAGATCGAGAGTTGGTTCCACCGGCTCGAGGCTCCCCTTATATCCCACAATGCTAGGCGTGTATTACCTCAGATCTCGTTTGTGAGCTAGGCCCAGCTAATAATAAAACCAGAAATACTGGAAAAAGAGAGTCCACCTCTATAACAAAGGGGAAGAGGAAAGGTGACCTGAAGCCTGATCCAGGAAAATATGCACAGCAGAGCATATACCTATTAGCAAAGAGGTGGTAGAAAGAGAGGTCACAATCAAACTCCTCTAGGTCTGTCCAGGCCAGGGGGAAGGAGGGTGGGGCCTTAGAAAGAAGGCGAGAAGAAGACAACTAACATGGAACGTTATGGTAAGAACATAACTTCTATATGTTAAGTTGTCTATCTCGCCTTCATTCTTGCTGGATGGGACCCCGTCCCTAGCACCTTGTCCCGGGTGGCCTAACGGAACAGACTCTTGAGAACAGTGGTACCAAAGTTAGCTCTATGCCTAGAAGCTAAATCCAATTTATAATGAGAAATGAAAGTGTGAGGAGTAGCCCAAGTAGCCGCTGCACAAATGGTGTCAATAGGCAGTCTGTCTTGGAAGGCTATAGAAGTAGCCAAAGCTCTGGTGGAGTGGGCCTTAGGTTTGTTAGGCAGCTTTTGGTGTCTAATTTCATAAACAATGGAAATCAGAGATGTTAGCCATCTAGATAGCGATACCTTGGAAACAGAAAGTCCCTTTCTGCCTTCTGCATAAGAGACAAACAGCTGGTCAGTTTTTCTGAATTGTTTGGTCCTATCCAAATAGTACCTTAACTGACGATGAACATCTAGACAATGCAAATTTTGTTCAGACCTATTAGAATATTCTGGAAAAAACACAGGGAGATCAATGCTTTGATTTAGGTTAGACGCAGAGGCTACTTTAGGTAAAAAGGACGGGTTGGTTCGTAAGGATACCCTGTCTTTATGGAACAACAGATATGGTGGTCGACAGCTGAGTGCATGAAGTTCTGAAACTCTTCTAGCTGAAGTAATAGCTACCAGAAAGAGAGTCTTCCATGATAGCAATTTTAACGAACAGGAAGCTGCAGGTTCGAAAGGGGGGAGAATCAAAGAACTGAGAACTAAATTAAGGTCCCAAGAAGGAGGAGGATTTCTTATAGGAGGTCTGAGTAGAAAAACTCCCTTCAAAAAGGCTTTGCAAAGCTTGTGGGACATGATGGCAGACTCTGAAATGCCCACATGAAAGTTAGATATAGCTGCCAATTGAACTTTGAGAGTAGAGGGAGATGAACCTGCATGAAAAAGTTCAGCTAGAAAATCAAGAACCATTTGGATGGGAGCAGTGAAAGGATCTAAGTCTCTTCCTTGAGCCCAATAGGCAAAACGTTTCCACTTACTAAGATAAATTTTTCGAGTGGAAGATTTATGTGAAGCTATTAAAATATCTCGAACAGTGTGAGATATTTGAGGAAGCCTGGCTAAGGTAGGAACTGGAGGAACCAAGCAGTGAGGTTCAGAGATGTTAGGGAGCGATGAAACTGACCCGACTGATGGATCAAAAGATCTGGAACTAGGTCCAGATGCCAGGGTTGCTCCAACAGAAATTGATGTAGAAAGGGGAACCAAACCTGTCGAGGCCAGTAAGGAGCAATGAGGATCAATGTGGCCTTCTGAGCGATAGCTTTCTGTATCACTTGAGAGATTAGTGGAAAGGGAGGGAATGCATACAGAAGTCCCTGGGGCCAAACTTGGACTAGAGCGTCTCTGCTGGGATGGCCTGGTAAGGGGAAGAGGGTGAAATAATCTTTGCACTTGCTGTTTTGGGGAGTAGCAAAAAGGTCGCAGCAAGGCTGACCCCACTTGAGAAAATTTTTTTTCACAATAGAATCTTTCAGAGACCACTCGTGAGGCATGAGGATAGCTCTGCTCAACTTGTCCGCGATTTGATTGGACTTCCCAGGAATGTGCGTTGCTATCAGAAACCGCTGAGAAGAAATCGCCCATTGCCACAGTCTGAGTGCTTCTCGACATAGGGGATAGGACCTGGTTCCGCCTTGTTGATATACCACACTACAGACATATTGTCCGTCTGGATTGCTATCGTTCCCAAGGGGAGAGAGTCTTGAAGGGCTTGCAACGCTAAAAGCACTGCTCTCATCTCTAGAACATTTATATGCAAGTGGCATTCGTCTGGTTGCCATATGCCCTGGACAGTTCTGCCCTGATAATGCCCCCCCCACCCGATCAGGGAGGCGTCCGTTGTCAGAGTAGCAACCGGAGGGGAAGGAACAAAGGGTCTTCCCAGGAAGAGCTGAGGGGAAGACATCCACCAAAGAAGATGATTCTTGCATGTTTGCGTAATCATAATGGTGTGGGACATCGGAAGTTGCTGGTATGACCATTGTGTGAAGAGCATCCATTGAAGGATTCTCATGTGGAATCTGGCTAATAAAAGTAGAGGGATAGCAGCCGCCATAATCCCCAATACTTTCAGAACTAACCTGGCTTTGACTCTGTTGCTGTTGAAGAGAAGGGAGACCAGTTTGCGTATGTCTGTTATTCTCTGATCTGTTAGTCTCGCAGACATGTTGACTGTGTCTAGATTTGGGCCTATGAAGGTAATAGCACGACAAGGCGACAAAACAGACTTTTCGCAATTTATTGATATGCCTAACTTTTGACAAATGCGAAAGGTGTAGTCTCTGGCCATTAGAAGAAGATGCTTGGTAAGAGCTGTGAGGAGCCAGTCGTCCAAATATGGAAACACCTGGAATCCTTGACGTCTCAGGTGAGAAGCTACCACTGCCATGCATTTGGTAAACACCGGGGCAGTGGTGAGTCCAAAGGGCAGGGCTCTGAATTGAAAGTGACTGGTTCCCAGCCTGAAGCGGAGGAATCTTCTGGAGCGTCTGTTCATTTTTACATGATAGTACGCATCCTGAAGGTCTATAGAGCACATCCAGTTTTCCTTTCCCAATAGGGGAAGGATGGACTGTAGCGTGACCATCCGAAATCTTGTTTTCTTGGACAGACTTGTTCAAGATACTGAGATCCAAAATTGGTCTCCAGTCCCCTGTTTTCTTTGGAACTAAAAAGAACCTGGAGTAGATTCCGGATCCTTGCTGGTCTGCTGGAACTGGCTGAATTGCTCTTTTTGCAAGCAGCTTTGAAATTTCCAAAGCTGCAAGATCCCTTTGAGCGGGTGGAACATCTGGAAGGGATTTTTTGGATTGGTTTGGAACGCGAACGAAGGGAATGGAATAGCCTTCGGAAATGATGGACTGTACCCACTTGTCTTGAGTTAGGGATCGCCAGGCTTCTGGGTACAGTGATAATCTTCCCCCGACTGCCTCCAAAGGTGGGCAGTCAGGCAACACCTCAGGGATGCTGGAAGGGCTTATCGGAAAAAGTTTCTCGATTGCCCTGGTTCTGCGGACCCCCCCTACCCCTAGGGCGACGTCTACCATTGTTGTTCCCTCCTCTGCCTCTGGAGGGGAACCGACTCTGTGCGTCAGGCAAGGTCCCTTGAGATTGTTTGCGGAACCACATTTTTCCACTTTTCTGGCCTTTGGGGTAAGGCCTAGAAGGAGTAGAAAAACGGACTCCGACGGCAGAAAGAGTTTTGCCATCAGTCTCGCACCTCGTCAAGGTCTCTTTCACTTGAGGACCAAAGAGGGATGATCCATCAAACGGGGAATTAGTGAAAGACGTTTTAAAGGGGTCCGCAAAATTGCATAACCGCATCCAGGCATGCCTGCGTAAGGCCACACCTGTCCCTGCGGCTCTGCTTGCTCCATCAGCCGCATATGAGAGGAGGCGCATGGAGGAGTTAGCTATAGAATTTAGGGTAGTCAGCTGAGCGTTCATCTTATCCTGAAAACCCGCAGCTGTAGGATCCTTTAACATCTCACTCGCTTCCTTGATCAAGTCCCTTTGAAGACGAGTAAAATGACAGAGGTAGTTCAGCGAACGCATAGCAAAGGTCGCTGACGAAAACATCCGCTTCCCGTACCTGTCCATAGACCTAGATTCCTTGTTAGGAGGATGGACAGGCACTGAAGAATCAGCTAGCTCCTTCTTAGTGGCAGCAGCTACCACCATAGCATCCACAGAAACTCCCTTAGTCAAAAATTGCTTATCTGTTGGTGCTGTGATAAACTTTGAAGGTCTCCTGGGGGTAGGGTCCACAGAGTCAGGAGCCGTCCAAGCCTTTTTAGCTACCACCTGCATGAGGGGGTCAAAGGGGGGGGGGACACCCAGGAGGTGGAAGGGCGAGAGCCAAACGCCTCAAGATACACAGATTCATCCTCCGAAGGGTTAAGGGATGGCCAATTTCCCCTCTGTTTCAGGATCTCTAGAATGTCTGCAAAGGAGACATCTTCAGAAGGGGAATGGGGGGAACCCTCGGAATCCTCTAAATCTGTGTCAGAGGTGACAGACTCAGGTGAGTCTATGTGCTTCCTCTTACACGTTCTCTTCCTGGGGGGCTCCCCTGCCAATTCAGGAGAGGCCTCGGAAGAGGATGAGATCCCCACAGGGGATTCTTGAGGAGCTGGCTCTCTGCGGTCCGGGATGAGGGAGTGAGTAGACATAACCTGAGGCACCGAAGAGGGAGGGACGGAAGGAGCCGACTGTGGAGTTGAACCAGGTTCCAACACACTTTGCATGACCTCGAATGCACCCCTGCCAGGCAAAGCCAGAGGTCCCCGCTCCGAAAAGCTGAAAACCTCCCTCGGCACCGACAGCGATGGCTCCGAGGCCGATGTCGGAGCCGAACTCACCAGTGCCGAAGCACCGAGAGGGAGAGCGGGGTCGGACAAGGGTCCGATGCCACTCACCCCCTCGGAGCAGACGAGGGAAGTCCGGCGCCGAGATTCTTCCAAGGAAGAAATCGGAGCCGACGACGGAGCCGAAGACAATTGTATCGGCTCCGACGCTACCACAGTCTCGGTTCCGAAACGCCCCGGCTCCGAGCTCAAAGGAGTCGGAGGAGGAACATTTTGAGGAATAGGGTCAAGCTTCGACTGATGAGTCGGGCTCTGAAACATTTGGGCCAGTGCCTCGGACTTAAGAAGTCAACTCACTACCCTCTGAAGATCATGATCCGAAAGCCTCGATGATCTAGAGGAGTGAGACCTATGGCTCCGTTCAGACAGCAAGGGAGATGCTGGAGCCGAATGAACGGAGCCAAGGGACGGTGACCTGGACCTCTTCCTAGATGTCGGCTCCGATGGTCTGATCGGAGCCGACTCAGAAATTTCTAAGGCCTCGGCTCCAGCCGGAGCCGAGGGAACCACAGGAGTAGCAGTTTGAGTCTCATCGGCTCCAGCCGGAGCCGATGTCTTAGTAGGCTTCGAAGCCTTAGGCGTCGACTCAGTTGCTGGAGTCGAGGACCTATGAGCCTTAGAGGGTTTACCCGAAGTAGCAGTAGGGGGACTCTCAGGCTTAAGCAAGCCCCTTAAAATAAGCTTGTTTTTTCTTTCCTGCAGGACTCTAGGGCTGAAGCCATGGCATACAGCACAAGAGTCCTGCAGGTGTAAAGGTCCCAGGCAGTACACACAAGAAGTGTGACCGTCTGTCAGAGACATTTTCTGACAGCACGAGTCACACTTCTTGAAGCCTGAGACCTTCGAATCCTTGGACATAACAAGGAGCAAGTGTAACCACACACAAACACAAGCACACCGATTACACTTAAAAAACTAAAAATAGAAATTAAACTAAGAAATTAGTTGTTTAATGTATCAATTCCCTACAGAAAACACACACACTCCAAGGGAATGGGAGGGCCCGAAGGCCTAAGGGAAGAACTATAAGTTCTTAGGTAAAAATAAGGAAAAAACTAGATTAAAGGGATAAAAGACCTTTAAGGTAAGGGGAAACTGTAAGGAAAACTAAATAAAAGGGTTTTAACTTAACTTTTAAACTAGTTCCTACACTAACCTGAAGCCGGTGAAGCAACACGTCTCGATAGCTGTAGCGGCAAACGAGATCTGGGGTAATACACGCCTAGCATTGTGGGATATAAGGGGAGCCTCGAGCCGGTGGAACCAACTCTCGAGCTTTTAGAGTGGCCGAGTCGGAGCCGAGGTCGGCTCCGAACCCATCCAGCAAGAATGAAGGCGAGATAGACAACTTAACATTATATGTTTAAATTACATCAAAAAAAAAAAAAAAAAACTTAAAATACATAAAAAATGAAAGACAAATTATGGGAATAAGATCTGCGTAGGGATGCAGGAGGCAAAGTTAAAAATCAAGTAAAGGTGGGATTCCCTCAAATGGTTAAAAGAAGCTAATAAGAGACATAGGGAACAATTTTCGAATAAGGAAAGTGGTGGCACGAGTGCAAAAGATGCATTTTTTATCCATAAAGAAGATGACGAGACATCTGTTGTCTGTCGTAAACCAACAGCCCCACCCTTGTATCCAGAAGTCCCTAAAGAAATGGTCGGTCCACCCCAGTATCAGGAAAAAGAAGCAGAAAATCAAGAAAACGTGTCCTCCATAGTTTTACAGGGATAGAGAAGCAGTGAAAAATACCCTCCGTAGTTTTACAAAAAACAAGCAGAGGAGACTCCGGAACAACGTAACCGTAGTATCGACAAATCAGAGTAAAAACAAAAAGAAGCTAAAGTACATACCCTGTCCACAGACTCATATCCCCTTACATGCAGAAAAATATCTTGAGGAAAAAGAAAAGAAAACAGGCTCAAACCTTTACGGTGAGCGTGGATGGAACACTTATGTTAATATAAGCTCCGTCCAACAGAGGTAGAGGAAGGGGACAGGGTAGAGGCAGAGGGAGAGGGAATGTAGGACATTTTGAAGATTACGAAGGCAGACAAAAGAGGGGGGAATGTTTTAAATGCAGTAAGAAGGGGCATTTTGCAAGAGATTGCCAGAATCCCGGGAAATCCGCTGCTGCTCCAGATCATAGTTCAGCATGACTATATGATGGCAGCACGGACGAACCGGACCCAGGTGCTGAGGTCGACTGGCAAGAGTCAGTAATACAGAATGAGGATGATTTTGAGGATGTGAATAAAGAAGGTAAAAGGGAATGTGCAGGATGGGAACATGAGATAACTGATTTTTCAGTAAAAGGTGAATATCAGGTTGTTAGCCTGACAGCTCTAGCTACGACTATGCAGTTAGAAGTGCAACCGGTAATCATATTACAGGTTGAAGGGAGGGACTTAAAATTTCTATGTGACTCAGGGGTTTCTAGGACCTTATTGAAACACACTGCAGTGCCATCCGATGTAACTTCTGATGACTATGTGTTAGTCAAAGCCGACGCGCATCTATAAGGAACCTTTGTCTAAACCTTTATGGTTTACGGACCCTGAAACTAATCAAACCATTACATTTCGGGTGATTGTCTCTCGGATTTGCCCTGTTAACTTATCAGGAAGGTATTTGATGCATGTTTTTAGAATAGCAGCAGTACCAACTGCATCAGGAATCTTGGCTAAGCGTATGAAAATCCAGGATGAAATGTTGCAGGTAGGGCAAGGGGATTTACATTACTGGTATAGTAATGATCTTATCGAAACAGGACCACAAAGCGTGGCCAATGAGTTAACTAACCTAGCTTTGAGCAAGTATAGTACGGCTATTCAGTTACCAGAGGCTGCCAAACAACTACACTGAACAATGTATTACAGGAAAAGTGTGGGACCTGATCCCAAGTATGAGGAACAATTTTTTAAACACAAGGTGACCAGGATCCTATTACAAAATCTTTATTGGGACAGGGCAGGGAACTCCGCAGTTACTTGTGGTCTCACAAGAGACATGCAACAGCTTTTTCAAAATGCCTCAATCCCATATGTATCTGTGACTAGGGAAGAACAAACGGCATGGTATATAGTTGGGAAAAAAGTTACCGATTGGTCAAAGATGACACCGGAATAGCTGGCAGGTAAGGGGGTTCAGGTACAGAAGTTAAATTGGGTGACCCAGGCCAGACCAACGGTACATCTTCGAGAAGATCGGTTAACACCGACAGGAGGCATGCCATCCTGACTATGCTTTCTGACCCCACAAGAAGAATTGAAACTACAGTCAGTACCAAAATCCTTATGGTCCCTAGGACAGCACGACATTGGGCTAATGAAAACAGCAGAACAGGTTAAAATAACTCCAAAATCCGATTTTAGACCTCATAAGCGTCAGTATCCATTAAGTAAAAAGGCAGAAGAAGGCATCTTTCCAGTGATCACGGCTCTACTGAGAGCTGGGGTTTTAATTCCATGTACAGATTCACAGTGTAACACACCCTTGTTCCCAGTAAGGAAACCAGACGGGTAGTGCCAAGGGCTCCTATGGTCCCCCTAAATGATATCCTTCCCACGGATAAGTATTTTTCTGTTATTGACATTAGTAACGCATTCTTTTCTATTGCCCTACAGGAAGATAGTAGGTTTTGGTTCGCTTTTACGTTTATCAGCAAGCGGTACACATACACACGACTGCCGCAGGGATATTGTGAAAGCCCTACAATCTTTTCGCAAGAAATGTCGACAAACCTGGCACAGTTTCAACCAGAGCATGGCTGTCATCTACTATTGTACGTGGACAACATCTTACTGGCTGCACCCACGGAGGCTGTCTGAGTCCGAAACTATTCGGTTATTGCATTTTTTGGCAAAAGAGGGACATAAGGTAAATAAATCTAAATTACAATTTTGTAAAACTGAAGTACGGTATCTAGGCTATACCATTTCAATTGCTGGTAGACAACTAGATAACTGTAGAAAAGAAGCCATTTTACAGGTACCAATGCCCAGCACAAAAAAAAGAAATGATGTCATTTTTAGGAATAACAAATTTTTGTCGTAGTTGGATTCCCAACTATGCAGAGGAAGTAAGTCCACTTTCGGAACTTATTTTCGCACTTCCCATGGCAGCACATGACGCGCTGCAATGGACGGATAAGGCAATACAGGTATTTACTAGGGTAAAGCAGTTGATAGCAGGATCTATCGGCAACACTTAGCTTCCCTGACTATACAAAACCCTTTGTTCAGACAGTAGATTGTAAGCAGGGCTTTATGACATTGGTTCTGTTGCAAACTTATAGGGATAAGTTGAGACCATTAGCTTTATATTCTAGTAAACTGGACACAGTGGCACGATCTTTGCCACACTGTGTACAAGCAGTAGTCGCAGCCGCACAGGCTGTGCAAGCGTCTGCGACCCTAGTTTTGTTTCATGACCTTACCTTACGAGTACCGCACTCTGTCGCGGTAATACTACTACAGGATAAAGTTACCTTTCTCTCTCCTAGCAGACACTTATCCTGCATGACAACGTTACTATCACAACCACACATGACCATTGAGCGATGCACCACTCTTAATCCAGCCACGCTGTTACCTACAGCTGACAATGGTGCCCCTCACGTGTGTTTAGATTTGATACACTCTAATGTCTTACCTAGACCAGACCTTAAGGACCAACCTTTGGCAAATTCAGATTGGACCCTGTTTGTAGATGGGTCAGCATGTAAAAATGAGGCAGGCATTACACAAGTGGGTTATGCAGTCACAACTGAGACTACGGTACTAGAGGCAAGACCCCTCCCCAGGAACCTGTCCGCACAAGCGGCCAAATTGATTGCTTTGTCCAGAGCATGCACCATTTCCAAGGATAAGGCAGTTACTATCTACACAGATAGTCAGTATGTTTTTTCCATGGTCCATGTCTTTGCACAGCAATGGAAAAATAGGGGAATGGTTACGGCCTCAGGAAAGGAAATAACCCACAAGGATTTAATCCTTAGCCTCTTGCAAGCTGTCCAACTGCCACGGGGAATGGCCATCTGCAAGTGCGCAGCGCACACGAATGCCAAGGATCCAGTATTACTTGGAAATGCACTGACTAACAAAGCTGCAAAAAGTGTAGCCTTAACCTCTACCTTTGCACACAGAAGGAACTTCACCCTACAGATAAATTTGATCTACAAACTTTATAGGTAATGCAGGAACTTAGTACAGTTCAGGAAAAACAGAGATGGGTTAATATGGGGCTATTCAAAAGCAGGGAGTTTTTGTAGGTCCAAATGATAAGTATGTCTTACCAACAAACCTTTTTAGGTATGCCTCATTAGTGATGCATGGCCCATCTCATCTGGGCCCTGCTGCTATGGTTCAAATGATCCAGCAAATTTTCTGGACCAAGGGCTTTATAGCATACGCTAAACGATTTTGTTTATCGTGCCTGCTTTGTGCACGATACCATGGTGGTGGGGTGCGGATCACCCCAGCAGCTTTTCCGCTGCCTCCGTATCCATTTCACACAATCTGCATGGATTTTATTGAACTAACTCCTGTTCAACAGAAGCGATTTGTGTTAGTCATTAATGACGCTTTTACAAAATGGGTTGAAGCTTTTCTGGTAGCACACCCAGATGCACTGTCGGTAGCCAAGGCCCTTACAAATAACATTATCCCTCATTTTGGGCTACCTACACGCATCTATTCTGATAATGGCACACATTTCGTAAACCAAGTTATTCAAAAGCTGGCCGCCGTTTTTCAGATCGAGTTAAAAAGTACAGTTTTGTACCTACCATAAATGTAGATGTCCGATAGGTATGCATCTGCAGTCATAACATATGGGTTGTCCTGCCTCAGGCAGCCCTTCGGTCGGCCGGATTCCAAAGTCTGGGTCTGGCCTCAGCTGATGTCGCATTTTCCCCGACGTCAGAGCGGCTGGGGTATAAAAGCATCAGCCGACGCCATTTTCCTCCGTTTTTCTTGCCCCAGATGCCAGGTGCCCTCTAGGAAAGCTAAATTTGGATAAAAGCTGAAATTTCCAAACATTTGCAAATTTTATACATATATAAACAAACAAATACACCATAATAGATTCCCCCAGCTAGCTAAAAGAGGGGTAAGCACTCTAGGAATACCACAGTGGGGAAGGAGGGAGGGTAATCCTGACTGCAGATGCATACCTATCGGACATCTACATTTATGGTAGGTACAAAACTGAAAACTGTACTATGTCCTTCAAGGATGCATCTGCAGTCATAACATATGGGTAGAATACCATAGCCAATCTGGGGGAGGAGGTACTAAGAAAAGGATGGTGTAGTTAAGATCCCTTGCAGGACTGCAGTAGCAAACCCTGCTCTGGATCTAGAGTATAAGGGTAGATTGTAATGCTTGGCAAATGTATGCACGGAGCTCCAAGTAGCAGCTTCTAAAATGTCCTTGGTAGCCACCCCTCGTAGGAAGGCTGTAGTGGTGGCCGTGGCCCTTGTGGAGTGAGGCCTGATATTTTCAGGAACTGTCTTTCCATGAAAGGAGTAGCAAAATCGAATGCAATTTCCTATCCATTTTGAAATTGTCTGTTTGGAAATTGCTCTTCCTTGCACCCCAGTTGCATATGCTACAAAAAGTTGGTCAGTTTTTCTGCTAGTCTTTGTTCTGTCCAAGTAGTAGCGTAGTTGTCTGTGTATATCCAGGGTGTGCAAAAGTTTTTCCCCTCTATTCTGTGGATTAGGGAAGAACGTAAGCAAGTGGATAGCTTGGTTCAAGGATACCCTAGATACCACCTTTGGCATAAAAGTAGGATTGGTTCTTAGTGACACCCTGTCCTGGTGGAAAATAAGAAAAGGCTGCACTGCCATTAACGCTTGTAACTCAGATACTCTTCTTGCTGAAGTGATTGCCAGAAGGAATGCAGTTTTCCAAGATAGAAACTGTAAATCCGCTGATGCTGCTGGTTCAAAAGGAGGCAGTGTCAGTTTCTCCAGCACAAAGTTGAGATCCCAGGCAGGTAGAGGGGGTCTTCTTGGAGGTTTAATATTTTTGATCCCTCTCAGAAATTGTCTGAGGAGAGGGTGTGAGAAGATAGGTGGATCCACATTGTATTCTGCTGAAATTGCTGAGGCATGAATCTTTATGGAAGAATAGGACAGGCCATTGTGGAACAGTTCTGCTAAGTATTCTAGGATATGTGTTAGGTTTGCCACTGTGACATCTGTGCCCTTTGATGTGCTCCAAATGAGAAATCTCTTCCATTTAGCTGAGTATGTCTTCCTTGTGGAAGGCCTGCGAGCTTCCAGGATAATGTCCTTCACCCTCTGAGATAAAGCAGCTTGACTGGGATTTAAGGAATTTTCCAGGCAGTTAGCTGCAATGTTTTCAAGTTGGGATGCAGGGCCTTGAAATTGTTCTGCGTCAGAAGAAAGAAGAGGCCATAGGGGGAGAGGCCAAGATTTTGCCTGAGACATGCTTCTCAATAATGGATACCAGTGCTGTCTGGGCCAGTCCGGAGCTATTAGTATCACTTTTGGCTGTTCCTCTCTGATCTTCAGTAGAACCTTGTACATCAATGGGAGAGGTGGGAAGGCATATACTGTTAGGCCTTTCCAGCTGAAAGAGAGGGAGTCCACCCTCCAAGCTTGTGGGTGGTATGTCCTTGAACAGAATGTCTTCAGTTGATGATTGAGTGGGGAGGCGAACAAATCTATCTCCGGCATTCCCCATGTATTTGCTATGAGTTGGAAGATGTCTGGGTGCAGCATCCATTCGTGTGCATCCATGGTAGTCCTACTTAAGCTGTCCGCCAGTGCATTTTCTTTCCCTGGCACGAATTGGGCCTGTAGTTGGATATTGAGATTCAGGCATAGTTCCCACAGATTCATAGCCATCCGGCATAGAGGGTAAGAATGTGTGCCTCCCTGCTTGTTTATGTACCACATGACCGTGGTGTTGTCGGTCCTTATTAGCAGATGTCCTTGTTGGAGGAATGGTTTGAATGCCTCGATTGCATGCCTCACTGCCAGCATTTCCTTTTGGTTTATGTGCATGCTTAGCTGTCCCTGAGGCCATAGGCCTTGGATACATTTGTCCCCCATGTGCGCTCCCCATCCTCGGTCTGAGGCGTCCGTGGTGATGGTCTGCCTTGGTTTTGGTTTGTTGAAAGGCAACCCTTTGTTGGAGTGGCAGGCCTGAGCCCACCACATGAATTCCGTTTGAAGGCATGGAATGATTGGTATCATGGTTTCCAAACTGTGACTGTGCTGAGACCATACACTCTGGAGGTACCATTGTAATTTCCTCATATGCAGCCTGGCATGTGGTATTAGGATTATGCAGGATGCCATGTAACCCAGGGCCTGCAGGATTTTCCTTGCAGTAAGCTGAGTTTGTCTTGTCAGAATCATGAAGTACTCTGGAAGTTGTTTTTGTTTTTCTTCTGTGAGAAAAGCCATTTGGGTGATTGTATCTAGATCTGCACCCAAAAAGGTTATCCTTTGGGATGGTACTAGTCTTGACTTTTGGATGTTGACTGTGTATCCCAAGGTCTGTAGCAGGTGAATGGCATAGGCCAAGTCCTTTATCAAATTTTTCTTGTTGTCCGCTTGTATTAGGCAGTCGTCCAGGTATGGGTAAATTTGAATTCCCTGTAGTCTGCAATGTGCAATTACTGATGCCAGGCATTTCGTGAATACTCTGGGTGCAGTAGATAAGCCAAAGGGCAATGTTGAGAATTGATAATGCTCTGATCCTGCAAGAAATTTGAGGTGTCTTCTGCAGTTTGGTCGAATAGGGACGTGCAGGTATGCCTCCTTGAGATCTAGAGTCACCAGCCAAGACCCCTTGCCCAACATGGGAAGAAGTTGCTGTAGGGTCAGCATTTTGAATTTTGGCACAATGAGGTAAGTGTTCAGTGCGGACAGGTCGAGAACAGGCCTCCATTGATTTTCCTTTATTGGTACAAGGAATAGTCTGGAGAAAAATCCTTGGCCTTGTTCTGAAGATGGTACCTTTTCTATAGCTTTCATCTGAAGTAAATTGCTGATTTGTTTTAAAGCCTCTGCCCTCTGATTTGGTGGAAGGTTTGGCATTCCGCCTCTTTTTGGCAAAGTGTGGAAATGGAACCTGTATCCTTTGTCTATTATTTGCAGTGTCCATGTATCCTTTGTGATATAATGCCAGTTTTTTGAGAATAAAGCCAGTTTTCCACCCAAGGGTGCTTCCAGTTGATCCCTGGTAGGCGGAATCAGAGTTAAGTCATTGACCCTGCCCTGGTGTAGTAGTAGTTGTTGTTGCTGTTGCACTACTCCTCTGGTTGGCAGGCTGCCACTGACGGCCTCTGTAGGAGCCCCTGGATTGACCTCTGCCTCTAGGACACCTGTTCCTGCCCCTCTGGGCTCTGTCCGAGTCTGGAAAGGACCAATTTTTAGCAGGCCAGTTTCTGCTGAATCTCGGTGGTTGAACTTGCAGGAACTCTAACTGTTTGTACAGATTTTGCCTTTTCTTCAACCTTTTTTAAGATCTCCTGAGCAGAGGAGCCAAATAAATTTTGTTTCTCCATTGGAGCATCAAGGAGTTTAGCTTTGACATGGTCTGGCAAAGATTGTTCCTTCAGCCAGGCATGCCTACGAATAACTGCCCCAGTCATAGCTACTCTAAATGAAGCCTCCAGTGCATCATAGCCACATTTTAAGAAATGATTACTAACCTGTTGTGAGTTGTGTACCAAATCCTGAAGGGATTTACGGTCTAGGGGTTCAGGAGAAGCAAGTTTCTTATTAAGTTCATCTAACAAATACTCCTGGTACTGTATCATATGAAATTGACAGTTTAATGCCCTGACCGAAAGAGTTGCTGAAGTATACACCTTCTTTCCCCATCTCTCTAAAGCTCTGGACTCTCTGTCAGAGGGTAGAGGATTTTTGGTAGTAACGGCCGCAACCCCTTTAGGGCCCTGAGAAATAGTTGCTGGGTCTGCAGAGTGGGCTTTATACAAATGGAAATGAGAATCCGGAACCCTGTAGTATCTGTCAGGTTTGGCAGGGGCCGGAGGGAGAGTATCAGGGGCTGTACTGACATCATTGTACACATCATCAATTATATTCAGAACAGGAGGTATAGCTAAGGGCCTATGCTGAGACAAATGCAAAATGGTCCTTAATCTTTTTCTAGAATCAGAGAAATCCTGACCTTGCCATTGAAAATGCTCTCTCATGGAGTGTAGAGTCTCACCAAAGGAAAACTCTTCAGGAGGGGAGGCCGAAGGAATAGATTCCTCTGCATCAGAGTCCTCATAAGGCGAGTAAGCCCCTTCCTGGTGGTCTGACAACTCAGATCCATCCGTGGAAGCATCAGAGGAGTGAGGATCAGAAGGGTCAGTCCTGGGCCTTTTTTCTGGAGGAGGTTGAGAGGCCCTGTCTGGGTGAGATTGTGAACCCCTAATTAAGGAAATAAGGTCCTCAGCAAGGCTGAGGACCTGTGAACTAGAGGAAGGCCTCTGGGAGGTAGATTTGGCAGGCAAAGCTTTTGAAAGTTTGGCAGCTTTAGCCCTAGAGAAGGCCTTGATGGACATGGAAGCAGGGGGCCTAGCTGCCCCACGTGCAGGGGTAGAAATGTCCAAAGGTATGGTGTCGGACAATTCCCGAACACTAGCTTCGGTAGGTAGTTCTGAAGCCGACTCAGCCGGGGCCTCTCGGGCCTCGGTGGTTGGAAGTATGGTTTCGGAAGAAGGAATCGCAGAGGACTCTGTTTCGGCCGAAACCGAGACACTCGCAGTAGGCCTAGCCGTGGTTTCAGCCGAAATCGCGGGCCGCGAGTGTCGGTCCTTTTCCTTGCATTTTTTGACCATATGCGAAGTCGGAGTCTCCGACGGCATTTTATAAGCAAAATCGGCTCCAAAAAATTCCTCTGCAAACTCCGACCGACGTCTAAGCGTTTGTCGGTTGAAGGAGGCACAGGCTAAACAGGCCGATACGTCGTGGTCTGGGCCTAAGCAAGGAAGGCAGTAAGAATGGAAATCCTCATGAGGTATTTGTTTCCCACAAGTTAAACAATTATTTACTTTGTCTGACATCGGCTGAGGCAAGAAAGAGTCCCCAACGGGGTACTTAGCTTTTTTCGAAGTCTTCGGTAGCTGAAATCACTGGATCTGACCGACCGGCACTTGCGAACCGCTTCTGCTTCGGGCACCGCGCGGCAAGAAAGACTGAGGGAAATGGCGTCGGCTGATGCTTTTATACCCCAGCCACTCTGACGTCGGGAAAAATGCGACATCAGCCGAGGCCAGACCCAGACTTTGGAATCCGGCCGACCGAAGGGCTGCCTGAGGCAGGACAACCCATATGTTATGACTGCAGATGCATCCTTGAAGGGCATCACCATTGTGCCTACCACCCACAGTCAGCAGGGTTGGTTGAACGCCATAACGGCATTCTCAAAGGCAAGTTACGTAAACTCATGGCCGAGACACATCAGTCTTGGATAAACTGCTTACCTCTGGCACTCCTGTCCATGCGTACCACTCCCACCTCAAAAGGGGTCACACCATTTGAACTATTATACGGGAGACCTTATTACGTCCCACAGTGGCAAAATCTTTTGCCTGCGGAATGTGACGGGGGTGAAGAGATAGCAGATTACATGAGGAAATTGCTGACCAGGACCAACACCTCTTTAACGAATGATTGCTTTTCAGATAAGAAGAACAACAGGATCCTGGAAGTGAAACCCGGGAACTGGGTTTGGATTAAAATTGTCAAGAGGAAAACCTGGGCCTCGCCTAAGTGGGAAGGTCCATACCAGGTTTTGATCGCAACACCTACAGCAATCCGAATCAAAGAACGAACATCATGGATCCATCTGACACACTGTAAACTGGTAAAACAGTTTGAACTGGACAAAACTTGAGTTCCCCTGAGGAACACTGATTAGTAGTAATCTTGTTTTGTATGAATATCTGACTATCGTAGGAATGCAGAAAAATACCGGAAGGGAGCAGCCCTTCCCACAAAAGCATTCCAAAATAATTTTGTTGTTAATAAGTGTGATTGTTACTTTTCTGTTTTGGCCGTTTTTATTTTCAAACAAGACTAGCCAAGTAAAGAGAGATGAGAATACGGCTTGGGATGTGCCTTTAATACGCACTCAAGCTATTAAGTATGCATATGCTCTATCTTTTAATGTTTCAAATTGTTGGATATGCACGGCTATCCCTACTGTACATGGTGGTCTAATGTTAGGTACAGTCCCTTTGGGGGCAAATGATACATGGACTAATTTACTATTTGAAATTTCAAATGTAGCCTTAAAGGACAAAATAGCATTACCCCTCATGGGTCGCCAGAATGGAACTGTAAGGTTGGATGGAGTCAGTGTAATGTAACAATAATTCATAACTGTACAATAGATGGGCACTGTGCAACGAGTTTCAAGCCTATAAGAGTGCTTGTTAATAGTACAGGGCTTGTTAATGACAAGTTTCTTTGAAAAAGTGTTATCTGTGTATGATCTTTTGTTTAAAGGGCTGCAAGATAAAGGAAATCACTCTGTTCCAGTCAATATTACACTTAAAGTAAATGATTGTTATTTTATCTGTGGTAGAAAAGCATACAAATGGTTACCAAGGAATTGGTCAGGCAGTTGCTTTTTCGGTTATTTAGCACCAGCTATAAGACGTACATTTTCTCTTCCCTAAGGTAAAATACGAAATGTACATGCTGTTAATAAACCTGTTAATCCCGTAGGTAACGTTGATGCATCCTGGATCTATCAACACGATTTGGCCCATAGTAGCAGCAAGGGGCTATCACACATGGACTTGGGCGATGATGTTATTTCCTGGGCTGGTATTTTTCCAGCATATGGGACAGTAAAATCCATTTGGGAGCTCAGAAAACTGTCAAAACTGTTAAAAACCCTGAGCAATGCAACTTTTTCTGCGCTAGAATCAATGACGGATGAGTTAACTGCAATGAGGACTGTAGTATTGCAGAATCGTATGGCGCTCGACTTCCCTAGCGTGAAAGGAGGTACTTGAGAGTGTTGTCCGTTCATTCCAGACAACGAATATGACATTAACAGCCATCTGGAGATCCTACAACAGGTTTCTGAACTTACAAAACCAGGACAGAATCCATTAACTGACTTTTTCCAAAATTGGTTTGGAAATTGGGGAACAGTACTTATGAATGTCTTAATTGCTATATGTGTTGGTGCCATTATATTCCTACTGTTGGGTTGTTGTTGCATTCCTTGCATCTGAATGATAATATCAAGTGCATTGTCTGCCAATGTAACTAAAGCTTATTATTCTGAATATACAGAACACGAGTCATGCGAAAAACTGTATGAATAAAATGTATTACTTATGATACAAAGTGTTGTAAGGGGGGAAATGTAGTAAGAATCTTTGTGTTCAACATCTTTGTATCATGTATAGTAAGGGTTAAAATGTGAAATTGCATTGCAAGCAAAGAAGCAAGTTAAAATAAGCTGTTTTTCTTGTAAAGAATTTGCTGACCAAAGAGGAATGCACAGATGTTACCTTGGTCCAGGCACAAGCTTATCTTGTGACTGACCTCTGACCATCTAAGGCTCCAGTATGTGAATTTATAGCCTTGACTGAAATTCCTTGTCTGGTAACCAGTTACTGTGTACGTGCTGAGAAGGGTATAAAAACCCATGAGAAGTGTACAGAAATTAGACTGCTGACATACCATGTACTTTGTAGCATGTCTCCATGCATGTAAAATAAACCTTTTTGCTTATTTTTATCTGCGTGATTCTTCCAGTATATGTTAAGAGTATTAAAATCTTTTGACAGGAACTTAGCACTTTACAAAAGAATGGATTTTCTTCCCAAAGGCAAGGTCCTGTCTTACCAGATGGTGTTTCAGGAATTCTCCAAGAGGAACTTAGCAATGGCAAGAGAAAGTTTAAAAATTCTAGGACTTTTGGTGTCCATAATTCTCATGATATCACTGGGCCGTCTCCATATGTAGAAAATTTACGGATATGTTCAGAATTGTTGGCCCCAGTCCTTAAAAATCTCAGTTACTGATGCTGACCATCATCAGACCAGAGTTGTAATGGCGAAGTGCACACTTGAGTATCAATCCAGGTCTTTCCTTCTTCCTGCGTGTTCAGCGCAGCCTGTCCAGGTAGATTTGCCCGACTTTACTTGGAGAGCTGTGCCAATGGGAGTGCAACTGCAGGCCACTTAAGGGTCCAAGGTCACACTGTAGTACATCGATATCAAGGAAATATTGGCATTAATCTATGCCTTGAAAGTCCTTCACCACTTCCAGGTCGTCTTCTGGTCATTACAGACAACAGTGATTTGATATCTCAACAAACAAGGCGGTACAAGAACATACCCTTTGTTCCAGCTGGCAATGATGACCTGGGAGTTGGCTTTACAGTGTTCAGTGACATTTCAAGCAACATACATCCCATCAGAGTAAAACATCACGGCAGACTAACCAGATCCTGAGCAAACCAGCAAGAGTGGCAGATTAAAGGCAGTGGCGTTTCAGGATCAGCTTCCGAAGTAGTGAAGAAGTGTGATGATAGAAGAAAACTGATTCAAGGAGTGATTCAAATTATTCAGCATTCCTTCTACAAAACTGTTAAATGTTTTCCACCTTCAACAAGATCTTTTAATACAAATAAAATAAGCAGACCCAGCAGTATTCTAGCAAACATACATTCAAAACACAATGGGAAGGAGGTTCCAAAAAGAAATGTGAACTTTTCCAGTAAAAAGGCCACTCCCAAAAACTCTTAATGGCCGTCTACAAGTTGTAGCCCCACGTACCCCCCACCTCATAGCAAGACATTAAGTTTTATTGAAAATCTGTCTCTCCATTTCTACCTTTTGCATCAGATAATCTCAGACAAATGAGATGCTCATTCCCACCGCTGCAGTTAACCATGGGTTGTGTGTTGCCCGAAACACAGCAATGGCCAGTTTCCAAAAGCTCTCGAGTCCTCCTGCAGATCCACCTGACTGACGACTGGCCAGCACTGAAGAGAGAAATTCAGCAGTCAGAGTGGAAAATATTCAATATTTTTCTGCCACATCAAGTGGTAGTAAGCTTTGAGGACATACGAAAGCCACGGCCAGCACTTATGCTTTTTTTTTCTCTGGCAGATAAGTCACCTTTGGGGAACCCCTCCTCAAAAAACACACACAGACAAGTAGACATATATATATATATATATATATATATATATATATATATATATGTATGCGAACACACACACACACACACACACACACACACACACACACACACACACACACACACACACACACACACACACACACACACACACACACACACACACACGAGTCCTCTTCACTTTACCGAAAAGCCACATCACCTACTTCCATATGAGTGAGAAGACAATACCGAAAAGACAGATCATAGACCACTCGGAATACCGACAGAAAACGGACAGTAAGGAAGTTCTTGGCCAGCATGTCAACCTTTACCCCCTACCTCCACAGTATTGCAATCTCAGAGTATGTATATTTAGTTAAGGGGGGGCTGTGGCAGGGTGAAGCCCCCACGTGGGTTTGTTTTGTCTGCTGCCATTGTGTGGGGTTGGTGCAAAAACAAGGTTACCTCGCCTGTTTTCTTTCAGTGAGCTGTCTGTCGTGTGTTCTGTTTGTTTCAGTGTAGTTGGCGTTTCGGTAACGTGTAGGGAACCCATATCTGTGTGTGTGTGCACACACATATATATATATATATATATATATATATACATACATACACATATACACACACAAACATATATATACATATATATATACACACATACATATATATATATATATATATATATATATATATACACACACATATATACACACATACATATATATACACACACAAACATATGTGCATGTGTGCATACTATATATATATATATATATATATATATATATATATATATATTATGTATGTGTGTGCATGTGTATAGTATGTATATAGTATATACACACACATATATGTGTGTGTGTGTATATATATATATATATATATATATATATATGTGTGTGTGTGTGTGTGTGTGTGTGTACATATGTACATATTCATCTCTATATGTATTATATGTATCTCTCTCTATATATAAGGAATACACATTCCAGACCTGGTCCTCACAAACATGTCAAACAGGTGCTCTGTTGCAACTGTTGGACCCTCATTAGTTAAAAAATGACCACAAATCAGCCACCTTCAAACTGACACCAACACCAGAACTCAGACTAAAAAGCTTCAACAAGGCAAACTATATCCTCCTAAGTGAAGGTATAAATGCATTCCAAGATGAAAGTGGTAACTACGCCAAAGCTTAAACTAAATCCCGGTACAATCGCTTCCATAAGTGTATAAACTAGGTCACACCAAAAAGAATCAAAGCCAGAGCCCCAGGAAAAAACAAGCTGCAATGGTGGACCATCCAGCATCAACAAACGTTACAATAAATGCAAAATGTTACTGTCCAAGAAAACAAAGGCAAGGCCCCAACAATGGAAAAGCACCCTCCTCACCCTCAACAGGCAAATAGGACAACTTGTCAAATGCTCCAAGGGCTCCTTTGAAAGAAACTTAGCAAGTACAGCCAGGGATAACCATAAAGCCTTTTACATTTACGTATGTAACCTAAACGGTAGGACCCAAGCAAGTGCAGAACTAGTGGCTAACAGCATCACACACACTGACCCCACAGAGAGCAAACCTGCTAGCAGATATATTCGGTGAGAATTTCATTCCCTTATCCCCTCCTACCTTATAACAAACCTTTCCCCAAACTTCCCCCTGCCCTACATATTTGAAGAGCAGGTCCTCAAAGCCTTGTCCAACGCAAAAAACACAGCCTCTGTGGAACCATACGACATCCCAGGCTGTCTTCTAAACAGGCTAAAGCATGAACTAGCATCACCACTAAGTACCCTTTTCAATCACAGCCTTTGTTCCTGTGGAATGGAGAAGAGCTACAGTTACTCCCCTCCACAAAGGTGGACAAGCAACAGACCCAGGGAATTACAGACCCATAAGCCTGACCAGCCTATCTGTAAGGCCATGGAAGTATCATTATGGACCTCATCAATAAAGACACAGGTGACCTCCTAACTCTGCATCCTACCCAATTCGGCTTCATGAAGGGCAGATCCTGCCTGTTAAACCTGGTGGATTTCTTTGAAAGTGTGACCAAGGCCACTGGTGAGAGCAAATCTATGTACACAGCATACCTCAACCTGGCAAGGCTTTCGACACAATCCCACACTCATGCATTACAAATAAACTTAGCAAACTGATTGTAAACCCCTTCATTGTAAGATGGGTTGCTAACTAGTACACAGACTGGACACACACTATCAAAGTAAGCGACTCCACATCAACCACCTGACCTGTTACCAGCAGGGCGCGACAGGGGTCAGTGCTGGGCCCCTTACTGTTTGGGATATACTTCTCCGAAGTTCAGGTCAAAACTAAAGGGTTGTGGCTAACCAAGTTTCCAGACAACTGCAAATTAGGTGTAATCACTGAATCCCCAAACAATTTCAATATACTCCGGGAGGGTCTCACACAGACCAACAACTAGTGGATTAGTATCACACAGACCAACAACTGGTGTATTAGTCATGGTCTTAAACTGAATACAAAAAAATGCATCATCATTCCCTTAGACACAAACAATGTCTCTTAACCATCAAATCAACAACAGTATCTTAATACCCATGAAGTGGTAAGGGACCTGGGATCACAGGTTGACCAGGACCTTAACTTCGATCACCATGTGTCTACTGTTGGAAGGAAAGCTTTCCATGTGGCTCACTTGATTAGTAAAGGCATCTCCTCGAGAGCAAGAGAGATTATAACCTCTCTATACTCAGCACTTATTCGGTCCATAATGGAGTATAATGCCCCATTTGGTATGTACAGTAGTAAGCAACTGCAGAGACCTTGGAGCTTTCTAACAAAGAAGATCAAGGGCCTCCAGCATATTCCTTATATGGAACAACTGAAGTCCCTGTCACTATACTCCGTATCATACAGACTTCTTAGAGGAGACTTGTACCTGGCCTACAGAGCAACCCAAGACTCAA